>NC_047512.1:42317313-42496159 GCF_902827115.2 Pseudochaenichthys georgianus
TCATCTGCTGTTTGATCTGAGATTAAAAACACTCCGTCATTATCACTCGGAGAAAGAGATGATTTATTTATAGTTGATATGGTGTAGCTCTACCAAGGGGAAGAGACCAAGGGGTAGACCTAGGACCAGGTGGAGGGATTATATCTCTTCGCTGGCCTGGGAGCGCCTTGGGATCCCCCAGTCAGAGCTGGTTGATGTCGCCAGGGAAAAGAAAGTTTGGGGCTCTCTGCTGGAACTGCTACCCCCGCGACCCGACCACGGAGAAGCGGGAGAAGATGGATGGATGGATAGTGTAGCTCAGTGCTTCTCAAACTCCTTTCAGTAGTGTACCCCCTTTGAAACATTTTCTCAGCCAAGTACCCCCTGACCGACCCCGGACATTTTTGACAGAAAAAGCCTATATAAATAATTACAACATAGTGGTGTTTGATTTATTAACTCCTTCATGCATGCATTACAACAAACTAAGGATATTTTCATCTTTATTCATTACAAAAAAAGATTTTTCAATTGAATTAATATATGTTTAACAAAATTATATATTATTAAAAACTATAAATACAATACACAAATGTAACATGTTTATACGAGGACCCCCTTAGTGGTTCTAGGAATATTTTATATCAAATTGTGTTTTCTAACTTATTGTACTAAGATTATTTTTGTAATCATGCATGGTATTTTTTTAATTAACCTTTTTATTTTGTTTACCTCACGTACCCCCTGCAGTACCCCAACGTACCCCTAGGGGTCCGCGTACCCCCATTTGAGAATCACTGGTGTAGCTGATGCAGTATTTATATCTAGTTTTAACGATTTAAGCACATCTGCATGAATCACACTCTGTATGAACTTCTCTTCAGTACAAATATTGCGTACACTGTTGTGTATTTTGGAACCATTGTTTATTCTCAAGACTTAAGGAGAGTGTATCCTTCTGTGTGCATTTATTTATTTTTGAGACTGATCTGACCCCATACACAGGAAGTGCGCCGGCCGCTGAATCCAAACGGTGGTACTACACTGTCCACGGCATCATTAGAGTCTAAAAGTTGTAAAAATGTGCAAAAAGTCTGAATCCAGAGTTGTGTTTTTTTCATCCATTTGGCTGAGCCGAGAGCTGGAGATCGGAGGCGGGGCATGCTCTATAAGCAAAAAGCCCCGAATGATCTGGGTACTTTCTGAAACTACAGTCGCTCCATTTTGGGCTTAACAGTAGAACCGCCAGAGGTCGCTGTATACCTAAAACCGCCAACGGGTCAAATGTACCCGCCATTAGAATGCATTGATTTTCAAGGTAAAATGTTCTTTTATTTATCATACAGATCAGTGAGTTTTGATCGCACAGGGATGAAACTTATACCAATATAATCTGTGGACTCTCAGCTTTTCATATATAGTTTGGGCAGATAGCATGAAGTATAAAATATTGCTACCAGTGCTGATTTAAATGCTTGGTGTTAGACTTGTGTTTCGTAAAGGTAAAAATGGTTCATATCGTCTGATAGCCTTCTACTCATAAAAAAACAACATGACAATAATATAATAGAATAATGTATTTTTTATATAATTGAACAGCAGATAACACAGAACATATAATATAAAATAACGCAAAACATCAGAGAAGAAGAAAAATAACCAATTAGAATACATCGATCATACAACGCTTCGCAAACATGCAGCACCTGCCACAAACAGCATGCAGTGCGCCTTCACCATGCAGGTCATTCTTCTGCACCGCTGCAGGGCACGTCCACAAGTGGTGGCGCTTTTGATGCCATCCACTCAGCGCGCAGCTCGTGTGCCAGCTGACGCATGAAGTCCCTTCTCGGGATGTTCTGGCTCATGCAGCTCCGGTACAGCACCCAGGCATTTATGGCAGCGAGATCCAGCACATTGTAGAAGACAGCATGGGGGCTAGGGTTAGGGTTTCAATAATATCTGCATGCCTTAGGGTTTTATCAGTTTAATGAAGGATAGGAGACGTTTGGTGGTTCCATCCTGCATCTGCTGCATACATTCAGCATTAAGTCAACACAAAGGTATCATCTGCAGTTGATCACCACTCCATAAGATCATGACTTTCAAAGGTTTTTGTCCGGAATGTCGATAACTTGTTTTTGTAAAATAATGTTGCACTTTTGATGTTAACATTTATCTAAATACTATATGAGTCATGGGTTACCCTTTAGGAGTTTGTAGCAAATGAAGGGTCTCTTATCTTCACATGGACAGACCATGATCTTCCAGAGTTGTTGAAGTATGCAACCACCCACAGCTTATTGCCATGGTAGTTGTTGGTTTCAGATGCTGACCAGTGACTAAAGGAGAATTTCCTTCCATCGGACCACTTCCAGGAGTCTCTGAAAAGGCCAATCCAGAAGCGTCCTCCAGCAGGGACCAGAGACCTGTACTACAAAGCCGAATTTTCGCTTAGCGAGCTAACTTCAGGGAAAACTCGGGGTTTCCGGTCCTACGACGCTGGTTCTCTTTTTAGAGGGATAGATCTCCATGGTAACTTTGGTTGCAGTCGACATGATTGCAGCATATGCCATTTATGCCAATAAAGCCCCTTTGAATTGAATTGAATTGAGAGAGAGAGAGAGAGAGAGAGAGAGAGAGAGAGAGAGAGAGAGAGAGAGAGAGAGAGAGAGAGAGAGAGAGAGAGAGAATTGTTTTGTTTTGAGTAGCTGCATCAGAAATGAGCTGCTGAACAAAAAAAAAATTGGACCTAAAAAGTGAGACATTTTATAGGAAAATCTGAAATTATTCTTCAGAATTAACTCCAAAGAAGAGTTAACGACATTGATCGACAGAAAACAGAGGAAGAAACGCAATTTTTGGATGTATTTTTGAGTTGAAACTACAAACTAGCTTTCAACTACCAACTGACAACTGTCAACCGTCTAGCTGTGGGCTGCTAGCTGTGAGCTGCCAGCTGTTACCTGCCACTGTTGGAAGGAGCTGCACCAAAGAAGGTAGCGAAACATTATAAACTGTGAATTATTTCATGAAGATAAGAAGAAAGGAAAAGAAAAGTATTTGTAAGCTCGAAAAAGCTAATTAATTAGCCTAGCATCTCTTTGGAACAAAACAAGTGGTCGCCATGGAAACTGTCCAGCAGGCAAAAAATAACTTCTCAGCTCTCAGAGCAGAGGGAAGAGAGATTGTATATCCTGCTAAATGCAAGAGTGTAAATGCAAAGGACAAACACAAGGAGAAGACGCTGTGTGGAAACCCAGAGGTCCTCTTCACTGACTATGCCCAACAAAGAGAAGGAAGGAAGAAGAACAACCTCATATTCTTCACTGACTCCATCTACATCTGGAAAGATACTCTGTGCAGCAAGTATGCACACGTCTCCAGAGAGGGCATCGGCTCAGGAGGCAGATTAAAAATCTGTAAAGATGAACACCTTGACAAAGATGACCCTCTGCTCACCATCACATACTACACCAAAGGAAAGGTCATGGTCCAAGGGAAGGAAGCCAACCTGGAGTCATTCCAAGAGGCATTCCCCCTGTTGAAAGCTGAGGTGGACACAAAGAGGATCAATGTCCCCTCTGATGTCCCCTCTGATGTCCCCTCTGGTGTCCCCTCTGGTGTCCCCTCTGACAGCGAAGGTGATGAGAGCCCAATAGAGAATCCCAACACCTTGTCCATCTCTGCCCCTCCCACACCGGCCAGCTCCAACAATCGGCTGAAGGAGAGTGTGGCCCTGCTGGAGCTGGACTTTGCAGAATTCAAAGAGCGGACCCAGGCCAGGCAGTCTGGTCCCCCAGACAACACTCTGCAGCAGCTTAAAGAGGACCTCCAGCAGCTCAAGAGCCACAACGAGGCCTTGGCCTCTGACCTCAGAGGAAGTGTAGAGGCACTCAAACAGGAGAACAGTGTGCTCCGTGTTCAGTTAGCCAAGGTGAGGGAGGATGCTGAGTGTAGAGAGAAGAGCTTCACCAGGCAGGTCCAGCACCTGACAGAGAAACTCTCATCAGTCCTCACAATGACGAGCAGAGAGACACAGACTCTCCCTGCCAGTGTCCTTGGCCCACCCTCTCTGCTCAGCACCCAGCCCAACAACACCCTGGCCCCTCCTGATACACCCACACAGCCAGCTGCCCACAGCCAGCTCTGCCCACCCCAGCCTCCCTCTACTCAGCCTGAAGAACAAGACCCACAAGTGGTCCTGCTGGCTGACTCAAACGGGAAGTTCCTGGACCCAAGAAAGCTTTTTCCTGATAAGAAGGTGCTGTCTAAACACTGCAGCACCACAGGCCAGGTGCTGTCTAAACCCTGCAGCACCACAGGCCAGGCCATGAAGCTGTTGAAAAAGGAGACCCTCAGGAGCCCTCAGTACCTGGTGATCCACACGGGAACAAATGACCTGCACAGCCTCCGTAGGGACACTGCTGAGGCAGTGAGGAAAATGGCGGAGCAGGCCAGTAAGGAATTCCCCGACACCCGCATTGTGGTCTCCACCCTGCTGCCTAGGACAGACACCCCTCCTCATGTCATCCATGACATTAATATGGAGATCAGAAAAGGATGTGCCACCTTACCAAATGTCCACCTGGCCCTCCACTCAACCATTGGCCCCTGGGACCTCTATGATGGACTCCACCTACACAGAGAGAGGGTGGGGATATTTGCAAAGACCCTCAAAGATGCAGCCCTGGGACGCACCCCTCCCACCCCCTCCTCTAGAGGCCCAATAGACCCTCCCATACCGCTTCCTCCCCATCACCACCCCAGGATCACCACCCCTGCTGTGAGGAGACACAACAGCTCAGCCTGGACCTCCCACTCCCCACGCCCCCAACACACCCAGAGGAGGCTACTTTCACCCAGCTCAACACCTGCACAACATCAGCAGCAGAGATATGCAGCAACAGCTGCTCCTCGTCTCCCTCCCCGCCTACAGCAGCGGAGCTATGCTGCAGTTGTAGCCCAGCCTGCTGCCACCCTCCCTCCCCCTGCTACCTCTGAACTGGGAGACATCAGGATAATGCTGCACACCCTGTGCACCCGACTTCTGTCCAGCCATTACATAGACAAGACATTACATATATATGTTATCGTAGTAATAGTAATATTAGTGAAAATAGTTTTTTCTTTATATATATTTGTCTCACTATACAGGTTCATTTTGATTGTTTGTTTTTGAAAAAAAAGATGCGTTCTTTTCATATAAGCTGTTGGAATATTCAGGGACTCCACTCCTCAACCTTTGAGGTCAAGAGTGAGAATCCAGAGTTCTTAGAATCTATCAAAGATGTTGATCTCATTATATTAACAGAAACATGGTGTAAAAATGATCTGCTCACTCACTGTCCTCCAGGTTATAATGAAGTCATGGTGCCCTCTATCAAATCAAAAAACATACGCAAGGGCAGAACATCGGGGGGGATCTTGGTGTGGTATAAAGGAGATCTTTGCCGTCAGATCTCAGTAGTAAAACAAGGTAAATCCCACATTTGGCTAAGGTTAGATCAAACCCTGGGCATAACTGACAGGAATCTATACGTGTGTGCTATTTATATTCCCCCAGTAGATTCTCCTTATTTTGAAGAAGACATTTTTGAAACTCTCCATTCAGAAATCGCCTATTTTCAGGCCCAGGGAAATGTGCTTCTAACTGGAGATCTGAACGGACGAACAGGAATTGAACCTGATGTCATAGACCCACAGGGCAGCCACCATGTATTTGGTGAACCCCCCCTGTTTACCACACCAACCGTCAGCCATCGGAACAGCCTTGACTCTGAAATCAATCAGAATGGTAAAGAGATAGTGCATCTCTGTCGGGCCTTAGGCCTGTACATAGTGAACGGGAGGTTCAGAGGGGACTCTTTAGGGAGATTCACATACTCCTCAGCTCTAGGGTCTAGTGTAGTAGACTATGCAATCACTGACATGGACCCCTCCACTATCAGTGCATTCACTGTCAGACAGCAATCCCCCTTTTCAGACCACAACCAAATCAATGTGTTCTTTAAACTCTCAGGTCCAATGAGTGACACAACAAGGGAACCCAGTAAGCTGTACACATTACATCCTACTTACAGATGGGCCCAGACAGTGGAGACAAATTCACCATGGCCTTGAACTCACCTGATCTGATAAATGACATGTCACTATTTGACCAAAATCAATATGGTCCTACCAAAGATGGTGTAAACATGGCCATTGATTATATCAACATGATATTTCACAAGGCAGCTATTAAAGCTGACCTTATAAAGCAAAAGAGGAAGCCTGTTAAAAGGCAAAACGCTGACAAATGGTTTGACCAAGAATGCAAGACCATCAGAAAAGACCTGAGAAAAATAGCAAATGAAAAACATCGGCAACCAAACAACCCAGCCTTACGCATTAGATACAATGACGTCTTAAACAAATATAAATGTACAATAAGGAACAAAAAACAAAATTATACCCACATGAAACTTGAGGATATTGAGAAAGCCATTGATCAAAATCAATTCTGGGATCTGTGGAACAACTTCAACACAAAACAACCACAAGCATTACCCATCCAAAACGGTGACATCTGGAGAGAACATTTTGAAAGTTTGTACAAAGACATACCAATAAATCTAATAAATTCAAATCAGTGTATTACAAAAGAGAAACTCCAAACATTAGAAGAAACTATTAAAGACAACCAAAACCCTCTTGATTTCCCAATGACTTGGGAAGAGGTGACCACACAGACACAATCTCTCCGGCCAAGGAAAGCTTGTGGCCCAGACAACATTAAAAACGAAATGCTCCGATGCAGCACCCCAGAGATGCAGGGTACAGTGTTAAAGCTGTTCAGCATCGTATTGCAGTCAGGATGTTTTCCTGACATCTGGTGCAAAGGGCTCATTTCCCCCATTCATAAGAGTGGAGACAAATCAGACCCTAATAACTACCGTGGCATCTGTGTCAGCAGCTGTCTGGGGAAATTATTCTGTAGCATTCTAAATAAAAGAATACAAGATTTCCTTAACTAACAATCCATCTTGAGTAAAAATCTAATTGGCTTCCTTCCAAAACACCGCACCACCGACCATGTGTACACCCTTCACACTTTAGTTAACAAACATGTACACCAAACACAACATGGTAAAATATTCACTTGTTTCATTGATTTCAAAAAAGCTTTCGACTCTATTTGGCACGAAGGGCTCTATTATAGACTTCTACATTGTGGTATAGGGGGCAAAATGTACGATCTGGTTAAATCAATGTATTTAGAGAATAAATGTGCTGTTAAAATTGGAAACAAACAAACTGAATTCTTCACCCAGAGAAGAGGCGTTCGTCAGGGTTGCAATTTAAGTCCCACTTTATTTAATATATATATAAATGAACTTGCTGTTCAGTTGGATCACTGTGCTGCTCCTGGCCTCTCCCTCCTAGATAGAGAGGTGAAGTGTCTGCTTTATGCTGATGACCTTGTTCTGCTGTCTCCTACTGAACAAGGACTCCAACAGCAGCTGGACATAGTAGACCAGTACTGTAAGGA
The DNA here is from genome assembly GCF_902827115.2 of Pseudochaenichthys georgianus. Classification (NCBI taxonomy): domain Eukaryota; kingdom Metazoa; phylum Chordata; class Actinopteri; order Perciformes; family Channichthyidae; genus Pseudochaenichthys; species Pseudochaenichthys georgianus. The sequence continues at coordinate 42,324,824 of NC_047512.1, forward strand.
CTGGGCCCTGGCAGTCAATATGAAGAAAACTAATGTCATGGTTTTCCAAAAATGCCCCAGATGTCAGGAGAACAAATACCAGTTTACCATAAACAATCATATCATCGAACATAGTATGAGTTACACCTACCTCGGTTTAACCATAACAGCATCGGGAAGTTTCAACATGGCAGTGAATGCACTCAAAGAAAAAGCCAGAAGAGCTCTAAATGCAATTAAGAGAACATTTTATAATGTCCAAATTCCAGTTAAAATCTGGCTCAAAATCTTTGATAGTGTGATCCAGCCCATTGCGCTGTACGGTAGTGAAGTATGGGGTCCACTCAGTCACCAGAGCTATGCCCGCTGGGACAAACATCCAACAGAGTCTTTACATGCAGAATTCTGCAGATACATTTTACGTGTTCAGAGAAAAACACCAACAAATGCATGTAGAGCAGAATTAGGCAGATACCCACTGATCATCAACACTCAAAAGAGAGCACTAACATTCTTTAACCACCTTAGATCCAGCCCCGAGACCCCCTCCACTCCAAGCCCTCCAGAGCCAAGAGCTGACCCCAGAAAAGAGTCCCCTATGGCAGCTGGTGCTGAGGCTAGCTGCCCCCTCTCAGAGCCACTCTGACCAGTCTCTCAGCAGCACTACTCTCCAAACACCAATCGCAGTCAAACGCATTATAGCACAATGTAAAGACAACTATTTACAACATTGGGAAGACGAGACGAGAAGCCAAAGCAGATTAGAATGTTACCTGGCTCTAAACAGAGAGTACGAGCTGGCAGAATATCTCTCTACTGTCAGAGATAGAAAGCAGAGACAGATCCTAACCAAGTACAGGCTCAGTGACCACAGACTGGCAATCGAAACAGGAAGACTCAAAAGATCCTGGCAACCAAAAGAGAACAGAACATGTGGTCACTGTACGACAGGTGAGACCGAGACAGAGATGCACTTCCTCCTGAAGTGCCAAACATTCAACGAAGTGAGGAGCGTTTACTGGAACAAGTTGAACTCTGTAATCCCAGGTTTCAAGGAGGTTGATGACCTCTCAAGACTGAGAGTACAAGGCACACCTTGCTGCCCAATATGTATACACATGCCACAACCTGAGGGACAGTGAATGACACACACACACACACACACACACACACACACACACACACACACACACACACACACACACACACACACACACGTGTTGAAATGTAATTATATCACCAATAATATGTAAACATTTGAAATGTATGTTAATGTTGTTAATTATTTTGTATTGTGATGCTTTGGCAACATTGTTTAATTTAACTTTCATGCCAATAAAGCCCCTTTGAATTGAGAGAGAGAGAGAGAGAGAGAGAGAGAGAGAGAGAGAGAGAGAGAGAGAGAGAGAGAGAGAGAGACGCCCGCTGTTCAGGGCTTGTTTAAAGGCCAATCATTGTGTACCAGAAGCGTCCAGTGCATCTTATGTTTACACTGCTCCGTTGTCCATTGACTTCTGGTAAAAGTTCCTTCAAAATAAGAGTCCCGATCGTATTACTATTGTTAGCAATTCTTGAACCCTGAGAGCAGGAGAGACTGAAAAGAGTCAAGGGGAGCCCATAAAAGCTAACAGCATTTCATTACACAAAAGATGCGGCGATGTACAAATGAAATGTGCGAGTGGCAGCTCCCCCCCCATGCGTCCGGTCAGCCCAGGTCAGGGGGTAGAAGAGATCGATTCTTCATAAGTCTTTTAAATGTCTTTCTCAAGTTGATAAGAATGGATGCAAAATGCATCCATTCTTATCCTTATCTTCATATAAGTGGTCCTCATTAATGCTCGCAACTCGCACTGCATCTCAAAGGTGGGCTGTGGACGGTTCAGAAACCTGCCTACCAGTGACATTACGCACCAGAGAGGAATGGCGGGGTACCAAGGAAAAAATAGTTAAACGGACATTGTTTAAAGTTGGGGTGTTTTCTTTCATGTTGAACTGGGGTCTTATAGATCTGAGTTTATAGTTAAGACTGCCTTTCCACCGAGTATGACAACCCCGTTTGCAGTTGCCAGGTTTTTATGTCATCTGGAGTTTCAGAGCAAATATAACTTGAACTACAGTTGATGGCCAGATCATTGTCTCTAAGGAGCTCCCTCCACTTAAAGGTCCCATGTCATGCTTTCCCGGTTCTGACCCGTCCCCTTGTGTTATGTAGCTTGTTCTGCATGTAAACGGTCTGCAGAGTCACAAACCCTCAAAGTACACCCTGTAGGGAGTACAACTCTAACACAGAGAAGACCTGTCTGTGCTGCCCCAGCACTTCTTCCTGAGTAAAGTGACGTAACGGGCATAGTGGCGTAACACACACTCTCTCTCAGCCTTATCTTTTCTCAGCTGCGGCTCCGTGGATTTACCCACACACAGCCTGGCTGTGAGTGTGTGTCTGTGTGCTCAGGCTGAGTTCCTCTGTGTCTCGCTGATGTTCAGCTGTAACGGTGGTGAACATCAGACCCCATCAGAGAATGCTGCGTGGGGTCTGGGTACCGTGTTGGCGGGATGTTGCGGGGCTCGCTACTCGGCTCGAGGAGCGGCCAGTGTGAGCTGGATTTCTGGTGTCGTTTCCTGGTTGCTGCGTGGGGTCTGAGAGACAGCGAGACACAGAGGAACTCAGCCTGAGCACACAGACACACACTCACAGCCACGGAGCCGCGGATGAGAAAAGATAAGGCTGAGTGAGAGTGTGTGTGTTACGCCACTATGCCTGTTACGTCACTGAGGAAGAAGTTCTAGGGCAGCACAGACAGGTCTTCTCTGTGTTAGAGTTTTACTCGCTACAGGGTGTACTTTGAGGGTGACTCTACAGACCGTCTACATGCAGAAGAAGCTACATAACACAAGGGGACGGGTAATAACCGGGAAAGCATGACATGGGACCTTAAGAGACAATGTTTTTCGTGCTTGTGGACAAAATATGTTAAAGATGTTCATATCATTGAATCTGAATAAATACCTGAATAAGTAATGGGATCTTTTTTTGTTTGTTCACTTTAGTTTATTTTCAATCTTCAGCATGACAATATCTCAATGTTGATTCAATGACTTTTTGCAATCTGATAATAACATTGTTTCAATGCATAATATAGTTGAATCAATGTTGATCCAATTCTACATTCTTTCAATGTTGATCATATCGTAATTGAATCGAGGTTGATTCATTGTTGGGATTGGTTGAAAATTCACTGTTGTTTCAATGCTGATCATAGCGAGCACAATCTTCAGCGTGACCATATCTCAATGTTGATTCAATGACTTTTTGCTATCTGGGGAAGTATTATTTTAAGCAACAGATTAAGTTGACTGAAATGTAATTCAAGACAGATCCACTCGTGTCTTAGATGGGGCAGTGATATCATAAAACTGTTGAACGCTTTCAAACACTCTGTAGTTATTGTTTAACCAGTTGTTCTATATTCACCTTGCAGGTGCAACTCTGTGGCTTGTATCCTGGATTATATGTTTAAATCATGGATGGTTAAAGTTCATATTTGTCTAATATTAGTTTACTTTTCATTATTGAAGTATGATTCATTCAATTCATTATATATTTTATTCTGTAGATTGTGAACATTACTTTTCACTTCACTGCTTGTTGCACCTGGTTAGAAGCTAAACTGCATTTCGTTGTCTCAGTACCTGTAATCTGTGCAATAACAATAAAGTTGAATCTAATCTTGAGCAGGAACTAATGTAGGCTATTTACTTAGTACATATCTGACATTAACGATTAAACACGTTTGTGCATTCTTTATGAATGCAAACCGAGTCAAGCCGACTCCGGAGGAAATCATATTTCGTTTATTTTTAACGAAATAAATGTGATTTAATCCACATAATTTACTGTGTTAATTGTTTACTGTACAGTATTGTTTAACTTGAAGGTGCCTGATGTGAACATTTCCAGAATGTATTGTCTTAACTTTTTAAATGCCTCTGTGATGTGCTGCTACCTATTTTCCCCTCGGGGACTAATAAACGAATACTATACACCTTAATTCATGTAATAAAAAAATCTCAGGCCAGTAACACTCAAAGCTAAATGTGTAATACCATGCTATGTTACTATTTATAATGTTATTGTTGTTACAACAGAAGATGTTTTTATTTAAATTGGAGTTAAATACATCAATCTGGTGCACTGAGGGCAAAATTAGTAGATTTGTGGATACAGCTCTCAACACTCATATGAAACAGAACTGTTCTTACAATGTGTGTTGGAAGGTATTAAATTACTATGCATATGTTATTGTGTAAACACACAGCTGATCACCTGAGAGCTGCCGTTTCCTTCAGAGCGTTTAAAAAAAACGACGGTCTGATTTCAACAACTCAATGTGTGATTATTATAGCAGTAATATTAGACACTAATAATACAGTACACTATTAACACTGTACATATTATTGTTTGCCCGTGGGATTAGGGTGATCGGTAGTGAGAGCCGCTGCATTTTCCTCCGGTCGGATGTGATATAAAAACAAAGGGATTATTGTTGTTGTTGTTGTAAACTCACGTGGATTAAATGTAGTGCATTCATTTCAACTCGCGAACATATGATACATTAAATGAATGCGAGGATGATGATTGAACATTGTTTGTTTGACCCTGGATGCATTTCCTGATCTAAAAACATAGCGATGGTTTTGTACTTACGCCAACGTGAATTAAACATTATTTTGTTAAATAAAAACATGGTGATGTTTAGTAAATGATTACATGTCTCTTATTTAGCACAGAATATGATCCTATCCGTGATATATGGATCTTAACAAATATCCGCTATATCAGATACCTGTAGATCAGCTGTTTATTTCATATGAGTTCCAGTGTGGCAGCTTTTCACGGCTCCCCCTGGTGGATCCATGATCCATTGCAGCTGGTTTCATTATAATTAAATGTAATTATCAAGGGGGCGTTTTAAGTCCTGCGGGGGGGTTTTACTTTTCAGCAGGGGCCCACCCCGTACCGATCACGGACCCGCACGGTAGGCATCTGAAATGAAGGGCTACATCTGTAAAGACGAAACTCCTCTCCAGAAGTGAGACGCCGCCGATGCCATCACTGTTAACTGCTACAGCTGAAGACTTAGTTTCCTCTTCTTTGAAAAAAATGTTGTTATGTCCATGTTGTCTGGGGGAGAAAACATATCAAACCAAGAGATCGTCAGCTTTGATTTTCGCTGTATTAACCATTTCCTGAACACTTGGTGTGTGTGCCTTCCCTCCGCTACCGGCATCGCTTCATACAACAGATCTGAGCTGTCCACCAGACAACACTCCTTGAACATGTGCGGGAGAATCTGCCTTGGTACAAAGCAGCAGTGAAAACATGGTACGGCGTTTCATTGATTTGGGCATTCTCTCAATAAGCAAGTGGAATGGATTTGATAGTGAAGCACTGACACAGCGCTCTACAGAGTGCGGCGAGTGGAGAGACCGATTCACGGGCTTTCCACATGGTAAAAGTGGGGGGGTCTAAACTAATCATTTGAAAAAGTGGGGGGGGCTGCGACGCCCATGGTGAAAAGTAACTGCAATTCTACCCGTGGTATACACTTATTATATCACGGCTAAGAACCAATCAGATTGCTTGATTTGACATGTCCTATTTATAAAATATAATATATATAAAATTAAAAATGTCATTCATAGATTTTCCCCATTCAAGTCTGTGATACGGTCATATCAAATCGTAAGGTGAGAGTATTGTCACTCACACCCCTACCAATGTGTCTGATTTCTACTAGGTGGAGTTGGCTGAAGGTGTCAGTATAAAAAAACATGTACTTGCCCTGAGCAAGGACCCGAAAAAAAAGGTTACAGAACTGATGTCGGTGTTTTTCACACGACAATTGATGGCGTCCTCTTCTCTCTCGGGGAAGCAGACCAATACATGGAGCAGTTTGGATGCTAAAAAGCAGCTGGAGCGCAATATCGTTGCGGCCAGTGAGTAGACCTTTTCCTTGTCCCCCATTAGCTGAATATGCCTGTATTATAGATGCGTTTGCAAAAATTCTAAAACGTTTTCAATTCTGTTCCCCAAAGAATACTGTATGTGCAGGAGAAGCATTCAGACTTCTCCTTCAAGGATGTGACAAATGTGATGAGATCAAAATTGAATAATGAAAGCAAAAATCCGTAAATACTGAAATACACAACGCATGCACACATTTCCTCACTACAATACATTTAAAATGCCTTGATTTCTGTTGCTTTGTCAGACACATACCCGTTTATAAAGGCAGGGTTGTTACAGATTTTAGAAACATTTTGTTAGTTTAAATTCTCATTACATCTCATGCTCTGACAAAAAAAAGAAAGATAATCCGGTATCTGTGGCTGCCACAGGGCTGTAAAAATGATATGTCTGTCATAAACTGATACAGTCAGAAATAGCTCCACTTGAGCTGCTTGTTACGTGTTATCTGTGTGTACGAGCGGAAAGACAATGACAGCGTGCCCGGTTGTATAATTTGTGTTTTGTAATTGTATTCTTTTATATTCCTAATTAAATTAAATAATGTTTTACTTATTTCTTAAAGGGGAACAGAGGAAACCCTTTCTGGAGCCGAGCTGCTTGAGGGGGCCCATGGGGACCAACACTAAGTGTTGCTGAGCGGGTTTGGGGTTGAGACACTTTTTCCCTAAATGTCATTGCCCAACCAGTTCTGTTTCGGGCCTGAAATTGTTCTCGTACATTTTTTACATTTAAGTTATTTTATTTTGTTAATAAAGTCCCTATCTTTCTAATTGAAACTGCTCTGCTTGCTAACTTGTATTTGTTGATACCATACTTACTATAGGGATGACTACATCATTATTAAAGCTAATGAACTATAGATATACTATAAAGATCACCATAGTCAACTCTATAGTATTACTAAAGTCATTCTCTATAGTGTGTTTATATATATATATATATAAAAAATATATATCTATAGCAGTTGTTTATGGTATTTCTATAGTAATTCTTAATAGTAATACTATAGTGTTTTTTTGTAAGGGTGTATACGGCAGTGGTTGTCAAACTTTTTCTGTCAGGCCCCCCCTTTGGAAAAAAAAAAGTCGGGTCCCCCAAACACAAATAGTCACGTAATGGGCCAAGTTAATATGTATTAAAATACATCAATATGAACGTGAGCATTCCTTTCAAACAAATAAAAAACTCACTTTGCTAGAACAGTGATAATAAAACAATGCTCCATAAGTCTGTTTGGTAAAAAAAAATACATAATACAATTGTGTAATCCCTTTGCTAGAACAATAAATTATAATACTTTGCCACTTTGAAATCTGTGCAAAAAATGAAAAGAAAGAAAATGCTGATATGTGGCAAAGTGTGTCTTCTTATCACAGCGTTAGTGCTTGTGTTGCACTGCACATTTCCTCAAAACGGGGTTGCAGGCTCGGTGGCGGCGCCAGAGATTTCTTTTGGGGTGCTGTGGGGTAGCTTGACGTTTCATAGAGGGTGCTCAAACATTTAGGGTTTCCCATTAATGTACCAGGCGCTACAGTGGAATTATCTACTGCAACACTCCCCACGCATGAAGGTTCGATAATCAGCTCACGGCATATAGGTGTAAGCAGGGGTAAAGACAAAAAAATGCAATGTAATGTAAAGTGCTATTTTTATAGGGGGGTCCAGCGGCATGCTCCCCCGGGAAGATTTGAAGTTAAAAGCATCAATCTGGTGCACTTTGAGAGCAACATGAAGAGATATATGGATACATCTCTCAACACCCATTTGAAACAGAACTGTAAACTGATTTACTTTTTCTTTATGGATATTTTACAAATCACCTTTTAAACTTTTTTTTTGTTTTACTAGTATTTCAAATCTGTTTTTCATTTATTCTCTTATTTTTTGTATAACTATAATGATCATATAAACGTGTGCCACGGAAATAATTGTTTACATTAAGCGTGACCAAACCGTTTGAGACCCACTGAGATAACACTGAGAGAGTCCTTTAGCTCACTGAGTCTCTCAGTCTGACAGGAGAGGACTGTCCTCCACTTTGTTGTTGAAAAAGCTCCTTATATCCGTTAGCGTAGCTCGCTAGCACCAGAAGCTAACAACAACGACCTCCGGTACCAGCACGCTCTCTCTCGCTCGCGCACGCACACAAAATGGCTCGTTACACACACACACACACACACACACACACACACACACACACACAACACACACACACACACACACACACACACACACACACACACACACACACACACACACAACACAGAGCTGAGCTTGAATGAAACACAGAGACCCAGACGTAATTGTACTGTATCATATTATTTTTGAATCAATACATTTTCAAATGATGATTTTTTTTTTTTAACCATTTTTCCTCCTGGTCTCTTGCGCGCCCCCCCCCCCCCCCTTTGAGAAACACTGGTGTACGGAGACGATAGGTTGGGATGTGTCACGTCGGCCGGATGTCGCCAATGACGTTATAGGAGCGAACATTCTGGATCTGCTTGTTTCCACCACCCTTTTTTTTGTTTTAGAGATGTGGGTACGGAGGAAAAGAGAGGGTTTTGTTTTCTGACACATTGTGAGTTCCCTGACAAACCGGGGACACATATTTATGTATAAAAAACATCAAAAAGTGCATTTTGCATAATAGGTCCACTTTAAAGAAAAACTCCCTTGAGAAAAATCTATTATATAAAAAAAAAAAAAATCAATCATCATAAAAAAATGGCACGCATCTCAAACCAAGCAAGAAATAAAAAGTGGTCATTCAGGAATTTATCATAATCAAAGATATACATATCAATGGGGGCCTTTTTTAAATGTTGCAATGGTATATTTATCTTTTATATAATTTTTTTAATGAAGAATGCAATAAATATGTATGTGAATTATTTATATATGAATCATTTAGTAAAGGAAATCCATTTGAAGAACAAATGTTATATTGTATATGTTAGAATAATGTTGGTGTACCCAAGTATACAGTAGTTACCCAATAGTGGAAAAAGTATCCAAGTTGCGCTGCAAGAGAAAAACAATTGTTCTGTAGTTTTAATATCTGGATTTCAAAAAGTACACATATTTAAAATAAGTAGAACAAAAGTCAGGTGCCCATGTTGTTGGAGGGTGGGGGTTCTTACAACCCAACTCCTCACCGCGTGTTGTTTTGACGAGTCCTGCTTGAAATCATAACAGGGAGGGAATTAGAAGACACCAGGATACCAGTTAAACAATAATCCGTTTTAATTAAACAAAGTAATAATGCAATACGATATAATATAATACATTACTATACAATTCAAAGAATCATATAAGCAACGTGTGGAGTACTCCCGCCCTTATTCACGCGCTGCGGACATCCTTTCGTCTTGTCAGCGCATGGAGAGAGACCCAACAACAAGATACACATTTCCCTAATACTAAGAAGGGGTGGCGTTTCATTTGGGAGATACCAAAACGCTATCTCACAGGGAATCAGTGCATGGCAGCTATGAAAGCCACAGGTGTTGGGAAGGCCTGCAGGATGCACCTCATTAAAATCAGGGGAAATGTCCCTCCCAATTTGCAAAGCCTATCGATGGTTTAACCCAGAAAAACATTCTCAGGGATAATCTTTACACTCAAAACAGAAATCACCATTAATTCTGCATCTTCCTTCTTCACAAATAGCTTAAAACACCCTTTTGATGAACAGGTAAAAAGTCAAAGAAAAAGAGTATTGCGCTAATCTACTTTTAAGAAAAAGGGAACATTGTTTCAGGAATCTATAAAAAACCTCTCTATATTTGAGAGGAAAAATGTACCTTTTGTTCCTTCAACTATTAACACACAGGAATGTATAAACCCACACATATACTTATTCAAGATATATAGACTTCTCTGAAACATGGCCTGCTTGAGATCCTAAACAGAATATATTCTCCCCCACCAAGCACCCTGCCCTGCATACCTTCACCTCCCCCACACTAATAAAACCCAGTTTACTTTTTACAGCCCTTTGTCTATCGCCATTTTAGTCCTCACATTTATGAAAGGATAAAACAGAGAAATCACTATAAAACACAAACACAGGTATTGTTTGAACAGTATTCACTTAACTGCTACTATTGATAATTACCAGAGAAACTCAAAGGACCTCTTTTAATGTCTGGACATTTCAAATAATTTCAAATGTAACACACTTCTTTGGTACAATATCTCACATCAATTTCCACAATGTGTACAGGGATGCAGGTTTGTCATCATATAAGCAAAGAGAACATCCCAGATTTATCCGAAGTTAGTTTGACGCTTTAACGAGGTACACAAATCCTGCGGATATCTTCTAAAGATGATTTGTGTTTACATCTCTGCACCACGGCTCAGCAGGGACACATAAAGAAGATCCTGCAATAGACAACTATAGAATATACTCGCTTGTGATAAACTGTACACATGGGCATGCTTCTGTTGCTGTTTTCAGTACACGATGTACTTCATTACAAGGTCTCTTTCTACAGACATACTTTCATCCCAACCATGAGTCTTACAAATGGCCTTTTGGTGATTTTGACGGAGTGAAGTTCTCTCATCTATGGAAACCTTGGTCGGCTCACTCTTGGTCCAGCACGGTTAAGAAAGAAGCATACAGGGTCAGCTGTTATTGCCAGAGCTGAAAGCCTTAGATGCCAGATAAAAAAGAGGTTTCTAGCCTTTCAGATCTTCTTTCCTCCCTTTTGTCCTCATTTCGTACTTGTTCTCTCTTTGGTGCATGCTATTAGGGTTGAAGAGAACTCCGTGTCCAATTTCCAACCAACTGAAAAGGACAAATCTTAAAAGCTTTCTTCTTGTCTTTTTTTTTTACAAAAGGCTGCTGCCATTCCCATCATCTTAAAGTTAAGTCAGGGTGGGTGTTAAGGGGAGAATATTTAAATGTGAATGGATCTTTGTCCACAGCCAAGAAGTGAGAGAAGAAAATGAAGGGGGTCAAAAACACACCACGCCGCCACCATGAGGATCTACAAAGGATCCTCCATCGGGTCAAACACACTCTGACTCATCAGAAAAACTTCAGTGCTTTCATTCAGCAGCGGAAATATGTCCCTGGATGTCAGATACTGCATGTTCCTCGTCATTATTTGGTAATAATGCTCTTTTTAAAGAACCAGTTTGAAGCAGTTTGCAGCAGAGGGGAACTCTTTATGATAAGCTTTTCTATTTTCTTTATTTTGTATTGATTGCTTTTTAAGTTGATTTTGGTCACTAGAATGATCTGTCAGTCGAACTGTATTAACGATACTATGTGACTCCAATTAAATGTTAAAAATAAAAACTCACTTTGTTAACCTTTATGCTAAGCCAAACTGTACAGCAGCACTTATATTAAGATGCCCATATTAACACTAAGCTAGCTGCTTATTAGCATGAGCATTAATTGCCCATATTAACACTAAGCTAGCTGCTTATTAGCATGAGCATTAGTTGCTTAATTAATCATTATAAAGCCCTTACACCTTTCTCTGCAAGATGATGTTCTACAACTACTAGGCCATAAAACTAAGACCTTTTCCTGCCTATTAATATTACATTACATTGCATTTAGCTGACGCTTTTATCCAAAGCGACTTACAATAAGTACATTCGACCAGGAAGACACAACCTTGACGAAAACAGAATCATATAAGAACATCAGGTTTCATAGAGCCAAACGTTTCAAGTGCCACTCAACTGGCTTTAGATAAGCCAGTGCTTTATTAGTATATAAGTGCTCTGTTAATAGTTCTTTGTTAGTCATTCTATCGCTCGAAGTGGAGTCGAAAGAGATGAGTTTTCAGTCGGCGCCGGAAGGTGTGTAAGCTATCTGCTGTCCTGATGTCAATGGGGAGCTCATTCCACCATCTTGGAGCCAGGATAGCAAACCCACGTGTTTTTGCTGATGGGAACTTGGGTCCCCCTCGCAGCGAGGGTGCAGCGAGTCGTTTGGCTGATGCAGAGCGAAGTGCACGCGCTGGGGTGTACGGTTTAACCATGTCCTGGATGTAGGAAGGGCCAGATCCATTCGCAGCATGGTACGCAAGTACCAGTGTCTTGAAGTGAATTCTAGCAGTTACCGGAAGCCAGTGGAGGGAGCGGAGGAGCGGCGTGGTGTGGGAACATTTAGGAAGGTTGAAGACCAGACGAGCCGCTGCATTCTGGATGAGCTGCAGGTCGGATGGCACATGCAGGTAGACCAGCCAGGAGGGAGTTGCAGTAGTCTAGGCCTGAGATGACGAGAGCCTGGACCAGAAGCTGCGTCGATTTCTGGGTCAGCTGGGGGCGTATCTTCTTAACTTAATAGTAAGTTAAGAAGTTACTGTACATGAATTAGGATCTTAAAATAAAAAATGTGTCTAGTAGTACAACAAAGACATTCTCCCTAAATACATTAACACTTAATAAATACATTATTTTCTATAATTTAACACAATATAACTGTTAGAAGTGTCGAAATACCTTTAAGAAAAGTCGTTCTTACTCAGTAGCCTACACTGAAAAAAGTGTAACAACTGTGTCATTTAATCAAAGGACATTTTTAAATTGGTCTAATTAAGAATCGTGGTTTCCGTTTTCAACATGATTTTTTCCGTTTGCATTGATAACTTAAAAACAATATTTAACCTAAATCGTTTTTTTCACTTCAAAGCATGTCACATGACCACGTGACGTACAAAGCAAGGTGACTTCAAGATTTTCTGCAGCTGCCATTACACCGCTACCCACTGTCTGTGAGAGTCTGACCCTGAAACACTTTTAAATAAGGTAAGGATTTGAAATTGTTTTTATTTAAAACTATGTTTAAATGTTTATCCATTTAGTGTCGTGTCAAGATAGACTAGTCATTTACCATCTGTCTTTGTATTTTGCTATGTGTTAGCCAAGTTTAACCAATTTTTTCAAGGATGGCTTAACCAGATCATTTTCCTACATCTATCATGCAAGGGGCGATTTGTTGTTGTGTCGGTTCGACTATAGAAAAGTTTAAATAGTTGAAAATGTTATATTGGTTTCACATAAGGTCTTTGTATGTGGCTATGGGTTAGCAAGTTTAGCCACGTGTTAGCTAGTTTTAAAGCTGTTTAACTTGGTCATTTTCATAAATGTATCATGCACGGGGCGAACTTCTGTGTCAGTTTGACTAGTGAAAAAGTTGAATTGTTGCGAACGTCATTTATTTATATATGTATATATATGGTATACCCGTTGACGAGAAAACCGCACCAGTCTGCTGTGCCTGGGTGTGGTCTAATCAAGGCCCTGGCGGGCTGGTGTGCAGACACACAGCAGAGATGGCAGGTGAGGCAATATGGGGAGAAGAAAATGAAGGTCCCCGACAAATGTTATGAATTTGGTGACTGAAATGCATATAACTGTGAGTGGCATGGGCCTTTGGAGTAAAACGAGAGACTGTTTAATTCAAGCTTGTTTTATGAACAGCGTAATAGGTGCGTTCACAGTACTTTTACCCGTGCTTTTCCCGTTTAGTTCCGTGCCTGGAATTTTGCATTCACACCAAAAAGAGAACTTAGTTCAGAGAACTTTTACCCCCATGTTTAGTGCATGCTAGAGAGGTGGTACTGAGAAAAAAGTATACATTTCGATTGGCTGGGAGAATTGCAAACCACGCCGCCATTGCATTTGCTGGCATTATTAGCATTAGCCCCGCACACCAACGGAGAGAGAATAACTTATGGCAACACAAAAGGAGCAGTGGAGTGATGAGGAGGTGTCGGCGTTATGGCAATTTACTCGGAAGGCTTCAGTAGAAGCTGCTGGTCCCAACTCCGGGGACTTCCGGCCGGGGATTTTGGGTGGCAGTATACGCTGTGAAGTTGTGTGGGGAGGGGGGGAACAACCCAATCTCCTTGTGACAATGCTGCACGTCTTGTTAACCATTCTTTGAGGGTGACGGCCCGTCCACACAGCGGCGTGCGTTGAAGCTTCCAACGCTTCTGCCCATTCACTTTGAATGGGGTGACGTCACTTTTAGCAGAACTGCATTTTGGGAAGCTACGTGGAGCGTTGTTGCTCGCTTCAAAAGTTGAGCAATGTTCAACTTTTGACGCCTCGATGGAGGCGTCAGCCAATCAAATCATATGCCAGTACAAGCTCTAGCCAATCAAACCGCGTGCTTGTGTGTCTGGGGCGGGAGATTCATGTGATTGGTTGTTAGTCGAGTGTCAGACGCGCCCGCCGGCAAGCGTCAACGCACACCGCTGTGTGGACGGGCCGTGAGGGTGTGGGCTTTATGCTGGGTTAAGATTGTTTAAATACACCTTGTTTATGATTTATTTGTTTAGTTTAACAAGAGCATAACATGTCTATCCTCTGAAACTATCCTCTTCATTTTGACCTGTAAATGCACCAGATTGGTGCATCAAAGCATAAAACATGTCGCAGTAGAAGCACAACATACAATTATGAAGCTGAACATTTGCATAATGTTTTTGCATAAATAGTCTGGCCCTGGTTCAGTCTAATCTTATTTAATAGCGTTTTGGTTTGAGCACATTTGAAATGAGTAGAATGTGGACTAAATATGACAGACCTGTATTTCATTATTTGATGAGTATGTAATGTAGTTAAGAAAAATGAAAGTAAGTCAAATGCATAATATTAGTAAATTAGTTCCAACAACTAAATGTCCTTTCCTTTTTACAGGTTTGCTGTTTCCGCTGGTCACAATTTAAGCTGATTTGGTAAGTTCCAAAATGAACTGCATGTAGTTTTCATGTACGTTTAAACTCCAAATAGAGACTTACTGTACTCTAATCTCAAGTGATAATATAAATCTAGTTAGCTACCCAAATGTAAAGTAAGGTAATTTAAAATATTAAAGTGAAATGAGAAAAAGTTATTTCCAAAAAGATAACTCACTGTATCATACATTGGAAACTATATGTTTCATGTGCAGCTTCTGTCCCTCTTATCCATCAAACCATATCTCAGCACTTACAGAATGTTAACTGTGAAGTAGACCAAACTGTTCTCCAAGAGCTAGCATCAACTCTTTGTAAGGCAAATCCAATTACTGCTTCCATTGGTGGGTCTGGGCCACTTTCCACTGCCTGGAAGCGAAAGACATATCACAAAAACCATTTCAATGTTGTAGAACCTATATCATTTATACTTGACTCCCAGAGGAGAAGATCTTTTCAATACGTCTCTATACTAAAATCTATACAGCAGTCAATTTGAAATCTCCCTATCGATCTGATCAAATTCAGTATAAATCCTTTTATGATGGATGTATTTACAAAGACAATTTGAAGTTCTCTAAGGAGTGTGCTATTTCACTTATTTTGTACATAGATGATTTTGAAATCTGTAATCCCCTCGGGACTTCCAGAAAAAAAACATCAAATCTGTGGGGTACAGTATATTGGGGAACCTACCTGTAAATGCATCACTGTCTAATATATATTTAGCTGCCATATTCATAGTGAGGATGTTAAGTGCTATGGTTGTGACATTGTGTTGAAGCCCTTAGTGGATGATCTCATTACATTAGAGCAACAAGGAGTGTTTATTGCCAAGTTGGGGGAAACTGTGAAAGGCTTTGCTCATTGTGTAGTAGCAGACGATCTAGTTGCCCATGGTATTGCAGGTTTCTTGGAAAGTTTTTCTGCTAAATATTTTTGCAGATTTTGCACAGGAGAAAAGGATGACATTCAAACAAAAGAGGTGAAGTCGGGAGCATTTTGTCTAAGAAGCAAGGACATTCATAATTATAAGCTATTGAAGAAAATTCATGAACTAGTCATTTTGGTGTTAAAAGAAGGTGTGTGCTGTCAGACAGTCTGTCATATTTCAGTGTAACCGAGAGTTTCCCTCCAGATATAGCCCATGATCTGTTTGAAGGAATTACCCCTGTGGAGATTTCTCTTTGTGTTACTCTGTTAATTTCCCAAAAATATTTTACCTTAGCCTATTTAAATGAGGCGATAAAAACATTTCCATTTAAGTGGACTGATAAAACTAACTGCCCCCATCTTGTTCCCCTCACCTTCACAACAAAGAGGAGAATTGGAGCCTGCTGAGACGTCTTCCTCTCTTGGTTGGAACAAGTGTTCCTAAAGATGAACCACAGATCCTGTGTGAATTAAAGGACATTGTAGAACTTGTTGTTACACCATTTCACACTGAGGACTCTATTTCTTATCTGGACTTCAAGATATCTGAACACAGGACTGCATTCAAAGAAGTGTTCCCCCACAAAATAATCCGGCCCAAACATCATTATGTCATGAACCTTGCAAAAAATGTAACCTATTACGGCTTCAACTATAGAATCGGCATGGTGGTTGTCCATGGGTCGCTCGCTGGACTTCCAGAGTTTTGTGAAATAATTCATATGATTGTTCTACAAGAGACATTACTTTTCATTATGAAAACATTGGAAGCTTGGTACCTTGAACATTATCGAGCATACGACTTGGTTGTACCCACTTCCAGACAACAAAGGCTAATTGGGGTGCAAGAACTGACAGATCCCTATCCTCTTGCTCACTACATGGTTGGTGGACGCCGCCTCACCTCACTGAAGAGATACATACACGTATAAGGTTGTATGAGGGTGGGGATGAGAATGTAGATGTTTTTTTATCTTTTGAACTTGCTTTTCTTAAAGTCTATGTAAGTGTCCCTTTAAAATAATCTCCCTCAATTACATTCTCAAAAAAACAGGGTAGGAATTTGTGGAAAGTGATCTGGCTGTGTATTCCACAGGTGAATGGCTTTGCGCTTAGATTAGAACATTTAGTATGCATTAGAGAAATATTTAAAGATCACACACTACTTTTCAGTACACTTACTTATGTATTGCACAAGTAAATGAAAAATACAAGACTGCACTTCATTAATATTGTTGCATGTGAAGTCAATCCTAACATCTGTATGTTAAATAAGCCATTTCTTGGTATGGGTGTAGCCTACCCCAGTTAAATATTTTAACGCAATTAATTCAAAAAATTAATTACCGCCGTTAACGCGATAATTTTGACAGCACTAATAAATATATATGCTACTGCGTTTGCACATTTGCTATTTGTTGCACTTTATGTTCAAAGAAAGTCTGGAAGTAGTTGCAGCCAATTTTATTTTTAATTTCACACTTTGAACATTGGAGAATCACATATTTTGTAGCGTAATGTATGGAAGCCTGTTTGCGCCACAGGAAAAAAAAAAAAAAATCCTTTAAGTCATTATAATGACTTAAGACAAAGCAATACACTAGCTGTAAGCAATCTTGATTTTTGAGCACTCCTGAAAAGAACATTGTTTTTGCTCTTGCCACACGCTTCATGAAGGTATCATCTACTGTTAAAAAGGTAACATGTGAACTGGTATAGGCCTAATGTTAAATAGATAAACGTTAAATATAGCATGCACTAACTGTATTGCTATATTCCGTGTAGTGTTAGCTTCGTGTAGTGTTAGCTTACTGGGTTTAACTGACGTATTTATTAAGTAACATTAAAAACTCCTGTTCAGAGATTTCTTTACAATAATGTGCATGAGTAGGCTACTATAGTTGTTGTTTTGCTGGTGTTAAAAGGTAAACACAGCGAACTGCAGTTAGCATGCAATTAATACTGTGCTAGGTTCGCTAGCTAGGGCATATGGCACTTATGCATAACTTGAAGCGGATCGAAGCCTCGGAACGATGCGCACTGTGGGTCAATTAATTAGGGAGAGTTTTTGCTTTTGACTACATTTTGACAGGATTCATACCGTGGACGCATATAGTAGATGGAGAAACGTTTCAAACCGGTCAGCTCAGCATTCTGTGGCGAGCAAGATAAGGTGCATTGACCAATGCACCTTATCTTGCAGTATCAATACTGTGCTAGAGACATAGGGAGCTCCACCATGGTTATTTAAAACGTGTTCAAGCTTGCACACCGTCTACCTATCCATAAGCCATAGCCTACGTTAAGTTCTTACTCGTCAATTAAATATATATTATGAGTTCAGATTAAGGCGTTGTAGACTATATATAAAGTTGTGAGTTTCAGTTTGTGACACAGCTGCTGCGGGCTCCTGCGTTTCCATGTGCAGTGCTGCCGGAGTGCACCGGGACGATACTACGGGACATTTATTTTCTGAGGAATAACGTTTTAAATTCACATAAGCGACCGTACACATACGTGTTCATTGTGTCCTGTCCACTGTGAATGTACACACACGTACATATGCCTGTGTCAAGAGTAAAACATAACTTGCTTAAGTCGGAAAGAGGCTAACTCGCCCTGGTGACCGAACGTCTACATAATCATGAAAGCAGAATATGAAGTATAACGGAACATCTGATGTAGAGTTCGGACTGTAGCAGCAACTCTGGTTTTTAACATATCTTATGAAGGTAAACAGTTGTTGGCTGTGCGCTCTGCGCGCTGGCGACACTTCTCAGAGGCTGCAGGTTCATCATTGTTTCTGCCTTCAGTTCACATGCTGCAGAGTTCATAAAGACATATGAAACCGCTTCTAACACTCGAAAGCAGCCGTAGGCAGCTAATTCTGTAAGAATCCCCCACATTCAGTCATATATCAACGTAGACTGGTTTACTCACTATCCTGCTGTGCCAATTCTGGTTAAAGAATTGTGTGTTAATTGACAGTTGTTAGGGCCGTCTGTCCCTACAGGCCTAACGTGAACTTGTTTCTCATGCGGTCTAAATAAGACATGTCGTGTATATAGCTGTGGTTTCTGAATATAATTATAATGCCATGCCTTGCTCCATCTGCTCTGCTCGAGATAAAAACGTGTTTCTGCAGGAGACATGATGGAAAATGAATCCTATTGGAGAAGCTTTCTCCTTTGGCTTTCAGGTGCTCCAGATTTCGTTTCCCAGCCCATCTGCAATTAGATGGTTTGTGCCTATTGTCTTGTTTTCAGGATTAGAACAGGATGGCATATATGGCAAAAGGAGACTAAATTGTAAAATTAGCAGGTGATGTTTTAAATTGAGTGCTGAATTCATCCATTCAAAACTATATTTACAGTATGCATACTTCATTAGCTCACACTATATGACTGCATTATCAAATGTTGGCTTGTACTATTGTTAAAATAGCAAAACCAAATTGGATATACAATATACCTCATGACTTTACAATACAGAACAATGATGTCATTTGAATCTTTGTATACTTTTCGGTTTACAAAGTAAACACTGTTGGCCCATCCAGGCGCTGCCACAGTTTGTAATGCAAGCACTTCATAATAGGGTTTGACTGCGATTATATACTCTAAAGTAAACATGCCCACTTCCCTTACAAACTCATAGCTCATCTGTAGCTCAAATCTCTTGTTGTGTATGGTTTATTTTTTATGATAACTACTACTTGTAATGCATACTCACAGGATGGATGCCTTAAGTGACTTCTTGAGGCAGAGAAAACAATAAAGACCTTGGAGAATGAGAAGGTACTTAAAAGCATATGCATAACCAGTATATCAGCCAAACTGTTGTCCCATTCATTGTTTCTTCAAAATATAAAATGTATTAGGTCAAACTTTTTAAAACCAATCATTCTGAAGTTGACAGCCTTCTGGGGAAAACCTGGTCTGATTAAGAGAGACGGCATTCATCCTACTTTGGAAGGTGCAGATCTCATTTCGGCAAACATTTCAGGGCTTTGTGGACTTAATCCATGACAAACTGGAGTTGAGACAAGGAGGCGGAGGCGCAGTCTTACACGCTTCTCTGCGCTCTCTCCTAGGCAGTCATCCATAGGAATCCCGAACCCAATAAAATACCCAATATTAGCGGTGTGTGTGTCTGCCCAAGGAAAATTTAAGGTAAAACCTAATAGAGGTGTCATACATAATAACCTAATACAAGTAAATGTAACAACTACTACAGTGCAACAAAACAGGAAAATTAAATGTGGTCTCTTAAACATAAGATCTCTAGCATCTAAAGCAATATTGGTAAATGATTTAATATCAGATTATAATATTGATATATTTTTTTTTTACTAACCCTTCCACTAAACTTGAAGAATCTCGTTTAATTTGGCATATTACTCTCAATGAATATAAGAAAGCACTGCGTAAAGCGAGAGCAGCCTACTACACTTCATTAATAGATGAGAATAAGAATAATGCAAGATTTCTTTTCAGCATTGTAGCCAGGCTGACAGAGAGCCACAGCTCGATTGAGCCTTCTATTCCCATAGCACTCAGTAGCAATGATTTTATGTGCTTTTTTAACAATAACATTGTTACTCTTAGAAACAAAATTAATGACCTCTTGCCTTTGACCAGTATAGTGTTATCAACAGCTCCCGGAAACGTAAGTTCTAATATTACACTAGATAGTAAACTAGAATGCTTTTCAGCCATAAACCTTGAACAATTAAATTCAATGATTCTCTCTTCTAAACCATCAACGTGTATGTTAGACCCAATTCCAACTAAGCTGTTGAAGGAAGTTTTTCCATTAATTAGCACTTCTTTATTAAATATTATGAATATGTCTTTATTATCAGGCTATGTTCCACAATCATTCAAAGTAGCAGTGATAAAACCGCTTCTTAAAAAGCACAACCTCGATCCAGAGGTTTTAGCCAACTATAGACCTATTTCTAATCTTCCGTTCCTCTCAAAGATTCTTGAGAAAGCGGTCGCAAAACAGTTGTGTGATTACTTAAAAAACAATGATTTATTTGAAGATTTTCAGTCTGGCTTTAGAACACATCATAGCACAGAGACAGCTCTGGTTAAAGTCACAAATGACATTCTAATAGCCTCTGACAAGGGACTTGTCTCTATTCTTGTTTTGCTCGATCTCAGTGCTGCATTTGATACTATCGACCATGATATCCTATTGCAAAGACTAGAGCACTTAGTTGGCATACAGGGAACTGCTTTAGGCTGGCTTAGGTCCTATCTATCTGAACGCTCTCAGTTTGTACGTGTCAACGATGAATCTTCCACGCAAATCAAAGTTAGCCATGGAGTGCCACAGGGC
The DNA here is from genome assembly GCF_902827115.2 of Pseudochaenichthys georgianus. Classification (NCBI taxonomy): domain Eukaryota; kingdom Metazoa; phylum Chordata; class Actinopteri; order Perciformes; family Channichthyidae; genus Pseudochaenichthys; species Pseudochaenichthys georgianus. Next base: position 42,345,830 of record NC_047512.1, read on the forward strand.
TCAGTGCTCGGACCTATTTTGTTCACATTATATATGCTTCCGTTAGGCAATATTATAAGGAATCATTCTGTAAACTTTCATTGTTATGCGGATGATACTCAACTATATTTATCAATCAAGCCTGATGAAATTAATCATCTAAATACAATTCAAGACTGCCTTAAGGACTTAAAACCGTGGATGACCTTACATTCTTTTATGTTAAACACGACCAAAACTGAAGTTATTGTACTTGGCCCGAAGAATCTACGAAACAAATTATCTAAAGATATACTAACTATGGATGGCATTAATTTGGCCTCCAGTGAGACTGTAAGGAATCTTGGTGTTATATTTGATCAGGATTTATCCTTTAACGCCCACATACAATCAATTTCAAGGACTGCCTACTTCCATCTACGTAACATTGCAAAAATCAGGCATATCTTGCCTCAAAACGATGCAGAGAAATTAGTCCATGCATTTGTTACTTCAAGGCTGGATTATTGTAACTCTTTATTATCAGGGAGTACCAAGAAGTCAGTCAAGTCGCTTCAGCTGATTCAAAATGCTGCGGCTCGTGTACTAACCAGAGTTAGGAAAAGGGACCACATTACTCCCGTTCTGGCTGCCTTACACTGGCTCCCTATAGAACACAGGATAGAATTTAAAATTCTTCTTCTCGCCTACAAAGCCCTTAATGTGCAGGCGCCATCTTACCTTAAAGAACTCATTATACCCTACTGTCCTACTAGGGCATTGCGTTCCAAGAATGCAGGGTTGTTGGTTGTTCCTAGAGTCTCTAAAAGTACAATGGGAGCCAGAGCCTTTTCTTATCAAGCTCCACATTTGTGGAATCAGCTTCCAGTTTGTGTTCGGGCGGCAGACACCCTATCCGTTTTTAAGAGTGCGCTTAAGACCTTCCTTTTTGATAAAGCTTATAGTTAGGGCTGATTAGATTCAGCCCCTAGTTTTGATGATATAGGCTTAGTTTGTCGGGGGACATCTTACTTCTTCCTTCTCTCTGTCTATACCTGTGTACTCTCATGTTCCGATTAACCCAGCTTCCCCAAATTTCCTTCTTTTTGGTGTCTATATACGCCGGGATCCGGAGTCATAGATGATCCTGCGGTCCTGTGTCCTGCATCGCGAGCCCTGGATCTTGAGTCGTGGCTGTGGTCCTGGATCATCGGTCCTGGATGGATATCCTCGTGGATTCATCTTCCTATTATACACACATGCATTTCCAAACATTTGGACTACCTATGTTGCAAATGTATTATCTTTTCAATTTACACACGGCATCTATTGCACGTCTGTCCGTCCTGGGAGAGGGATCCCTCCTCTGTTGCTCTCCCTGAGGTTTCTCCCATGTTCCCTTTAAACTGTGGGTTTTCTCCGGAAGTTTTTCCTTGTACGATGTGAGGGTCTGAGGACAGAGGGTGTCGTATTGTCATACTGATATTCTGTACAAACTGTGAAGTCCACTGAGACAAATGTAACATTTGTGATATTGGGCTATCCCCTGCGAAATGAACCATTGTAGACCATAGTAGACCATGGTCTACCATGGTCCATTTAACCATGGTATAACCATGGACTACCATGGACATAAACCATGGACTACTATGGTCTACCATGGACATAAACCATGGTCCACCAGTACCATGGACATAAACCATGGTCCACCAGACTGGAAATAATATAAATTAATACAAGCTTTTCAATAGTTTCAAGCATTTAATTTTAAAATATTTGTATAGATCATGTTAATTGCACTTAATTTCATCTACAGTACACTGTCACTCTATAGTTGCACACACACTCATTAAATGCTCATTAAACAGTTGGTGAACATGTACAGATTATTTTATATACATTCATCAGGTGACGGTGCCTGCATGCGCCTCATTAGAATGATTGTAGACCATGGTTTCTTGAGACCATGGTTCAAATATTCAAATGGTTGACCATGGTTTCTGGAGATGACATTGTGACCATGGCAGGCTGACCATGGTTGACCATGGTAGACTGACCATGGTTTCTTCCCCATGGTACTGTGACCATGATGGTATTTTGTGGTCAACCATGGTATTACCATAGTTGGCAATGGAATACCATGGTGACCATGGTCAACCATGGTTACGTTTCGCAGGGGATATACATAAACATTGATTGATTGAGAACACCAAACAGCGAAATTATTGCTCAAATGTTGAATGTTTATTGTGGCCTTCTAAACAAATAATTTAAAGTGTCACTAAATATGTACCTGCACGCTCTTCTGCATGTTTGCATGATTCTGAGGATGTGCTGTTTTTAAGCTGTAACCCATATGAAATATAGGTTTCAATCTCAATCTCACGCTCTCACGCTGCCCAAACTATTCTCACGCCAAAAACAAGATGAACCGGCGATCGTTTTTGGTAGGTTATTTACAATGTTGAGTTGACAGCTGCTCAAGCTGTCGATCCGCATCCTCCCCGCCTCCACCACTCTTACGGCACGTCCACACAGCGGTGTGTGTGTCTGAAGCTTGGGGAGTTTATGCGAGCAACGAGACCAACAACCAATCACATGAATCTCCCGTGCAAATTAAATCAAGTTTTATTTATATAGCACATTTATAACGGTGGAGCCAAAGTGCTGTACATATAATAAAAATAGCCTACAGTAGAGACACTTTACAGCTAATAAACAGCAGTTTGTTCAGAATATCATATATAATATAATAAAAACGCCCCCATGGGCATAGATATGTCTCATAATTATTTGTGTGAACATAACAATTATTTGTGTGTAAATATGTGATATGTAAACGTAAAACACCATCCACAAATGCATTTAAAAGATTTGCAAATGTAAAAACGGATCTGCAAATACGCTAAATATTTTCACAAATAAAAAAAAGATCTGTGAATATCTCTTTAACATTTACAACTTTCGATCAGGCATTTGTGAATCCATTTTGTATTTGCCGACCAAAAATGCGCTTGCGGATCTCAAATCTCTGCTCGTGGATCGTCTTTTTACACACACGGAATTTTGAGACATATTTTCCGCCGGTCTCTTCTAAAATCTACTCGTGTCACTCGGTGATTTTCGGAAACCACGTGATGGCCTGCTGATGACGACATTTCCGCATGATTTCAAAGTAAGAGCATGATGGTTTGTTTAATGCTCTGTTTTTTTATTATAATGAACAGCGGAACGTTAGATGCATTCTTTATCATCATCATCATCATCATCATCATCATCATCATCATCATCATGTTATAGTGATACAGTTAGTTTGTTTTGATTGGATACATTTTCCCGGAAATTATTGCGATAAACGATAATATTGTCGGCACCGTTGTATGACCATTTTAGACCACTGACATAATGATAATATATAATCATAGTTCAAGTACATCCTTTCAAACTGCTAGTCACATCCTCATGTAAATTGTAATTTATCGAGTTCATTTTTATTTATCGTACGATAAGTCCATTAATTGCTTATCGACTTTCATTAGTGAATGAAAGGTTGTGCCCTTTATAGTCTGTGTCCAATATTGTATATTTGTATATATTGTATGCATATGCTAAGGTCCCGCTGCTGACACGATAGCAGTCATTTAGTGCGCATATGTGTAATTAAACCCATGATATCAAAATCTCACTCCAGCCAGGTACCCAAAGTTGGCAACCCTGTGCTAGACCCCTTTATGTAATTTAGATGTATGAATACATGTTCTTTCTGCACGGAGCGCTCTAGAATGTACACCCAGGGTGATGAGTGGCGCGAATCACTGCCTCTCTCTCTCTGTCTCCGTGAACACCCTGAAGACGCAGAGACAACAGTCGAGCAGCTCCTAGTAAAGTGTACAAAATATAGCATTAAAAAGTGGTTATTTGTACTCAAACTATGTTAGTTAACAAACTATTATTTGACCAGAACCCCCGTGTGAATCCGAACTAGAAGACGACAGCCAGTGTCGATTTATAAGTGTAGAAACTCCGATGACTTGAGGCAAATGTAGCTCCTTGTTAGCACTTTGAAGGTTTAGCCTGATAATGACAGTTCGTTTTTGTTGTTTATTATCAATATACATTTCATATAAAAACTAGGGCTGTCAAACGATTACAAATTTTAATCAGATTAATCACAGCTTAAAAATGAATTAATCATGATTAATCACCATTCGAACTATGTCCAAAATATGCCATTTCTTTATGTATATTGTTGTGGGAATGGAAAGATAAATGAAAAAAGGCGGATATATCCATTTAACATACAGTGTCTATGTTTATTATAACATTGTTCTGTGTGTCAAAATGAAAGACAGCCCACACACCTATCAATCATCAAACCGTGGGGTCTTAATTCATTACGTGTTGATATCAAAGGGGGAGTAGGCTACTTCAGGAAAGTCGACAGAGGGGGGGGGGGGGGCTAGTGGAGTACTTCGTGACCACAGTGTGTGAACGTTGTGATCAGCTGTTTTAGCGCAGCTCTCCAGTGAAGGGGGGGGTCTCCCTCCGCAGCCGGTTGGCGTAGTTTTGGCACAATTCCGTTGTACAGACCGACGTTAACAGCAGCCCTGTCTGTGCACACGGAGACCGACTCTGTCGTCCAGTGATCTAACCGCCTTCTGGAAAAGTTTCACAAGTACGTCGGTACGCAAATGCGCTTTGTGACCATAGACTGTACAAGAGATGGTACGCATTTCAGATTACATAACCTGCGTACCAGTTATGTGCACCCCTGTACTACAGCAACAGTATTCTCCGTCGGGACTTCCTGCAACAACACCACGCCGTTATCAAAGATGTTCTATTGAGAAGACGATCACTACGTGACAAAAGTTTTCAAAACCGTGGCTGCTGAAATCAATCTTACTAACTGCTGTCTGTGCAATTTACTCTGCGCGAGTTGGCAGACTTTATTTTGCTTACTTTAACATCATTTTTCATGGTGGGGCTAAGCTATTTCTTGGTATGGGTGTAGCCTACCCCAGCCATACCCTGGCGCTGCCACTGGTGGCACGTATGGAGCGGGCCATTCTGCACATGCGTTAAATATTTTAACGCAATTAATTCAAAAAATTAATTACCGCCGTTAACGCGATAATTTTGACAGCACTAATCAAAACCAATCGGGGTTATGAAAGTGACGTCTTATGTGTTTGAGGTACTTTGGTGCACATTGTATCATTGTAAAACCATCTGAATAAGATCTTTAGCTTATGCTAATAACGAGCTAGCGATGCTAGCTATCGGTTGTTGGAGGCGGCGTGGCCTACCGTTGGACCTGCCTATAGAGGATGTTGGATTTGAAGGAACTCTGCTGAATTCACTCACTGATTTCAGATAAGAACCAGTACACTATTAGCTCTACCTGGGTAGAAGAGCCATAGCAGTACACACACACACACACACACACACACACACACACACACACACACACACACACACACACACACACACACACACACACACACACACACACACACACACACACACACACACACACACACACACACACACACACACACACACACACACACACACACACACACACACACACACACACACACAACTGATCAGTTGGGATTTTAATTATCTTATTCAAAGGGAAAGGACTCTTTTTTTTTGTATGTTAAAGAGCTTTATTTTTTACATTTTTAGTTTTGACCTAGGTAGATGTTAGTGCCTCTGTTCTTGGTGTGAGATTGGACTAGTGGTTCTACAAAGCATTTAAAAGTGTGTCTGACTGAGGCCGTGTATGTGTGCCATTTCAAAGGCCATTTTTATTTGACTGGCGGCTGACTTGTACATCCACATTCATATTCAAAGTGCTGCTCTTTGGTCAGAGTAACCACTGGACCATTCTGCTATCTTCCCACTGCAGCTACACTATAAAGTTTAACACTATTGAATCTTTCCTGTAACAAGCTTAGGCTAGCTGCAGTCCAGAAAAATACCTTATGGAATTAGAGTGCTGTCATGTCTTCAACTTTCTTTATGCACCTTCTTATTTTGCACTCTTATTTTTCTCTGTCCTGCTTCTTAATTTTTCCTCTAATCTTTTTTTATCTCACTCATTTCCCCCCTGTTTTTCTCCCTTTGTCTCTCTTGAAATGGAGTCTCCAGTCCTTCTTCATTAAAACCAGGAATGTTTCTTCGTCAGGCTGAAGTGGATCTCGAGTCTATTCAGCACCAGCTCCTTTTCAAGTGGAGAGAACTTTCAGTGATGAACCGTGTGGGAAAGACAGACAGTGGCCATTCACGAAGCTTTTTACAAGGCTCTATTAAGAGAGCCTCTTCTTTCTCTGCTTCTCGGATTCTTTCTGTCCTTCCATTTTCTTTCTCCGCTGCTCGCTCATTCAGCACAGCTCTTTTATAAGGACCACCACTCGCCTTCGCCCAAGCTCCCTCTCTCCCTCTGTTTCTGAATAAGGGGCCACCGTTCCTCTCTTCCTTTTCTTAGTCAATGACCTGCTTTTGTACTTGGGATCCTTCTGACACCTCTATTAAAGCTGCCCATGCAGCAGGCGAATAAATGACCGTAAATGAGGTTATACTATGGCTGAAATCGTATGTTTCACAAAGGTAGTTTGAATAAATATATTTGAATCAAATTAATAACTTTTTTTTTATTCTGTCAAAATCAAGGATCAAGATTCAATGCATTGGAAAAATGAATAAATATCATCCTACAGTATGGCAGATATCCAGATATATTTGCATTGTTCCTCCTAATGTAAATGTTCTGTGCCATTTTAACGTGTTTGCACCTGGCGGCCACCGTACTACTATTATTCCAATAAACTATATTTCCTTCGCTGTACAGTTTAATTTTCAATTGTTTTTTATTTCATCCTACTCTATTTTACATGAATAGAGTTTACATAAGTCTCCATTTTACTTGCACCATTGTGTCCCTTGCACTATTGTATTCCTATTTCTTCTTGCATTATTTGTGTTTTTAATGTCTAAGAAATGTTGGCAGACCGCAACTTAAGATTATATATATATATATATATATATTATCATATTTAAATTCAGCAAACTCACACCCATGCACTCATGTATACTGATTAATGCTAAAGCCTATGTCATAAATGTTTGTCAACAATCGATGCAGAGTTACTTCTACATATATATATGTATATATAGAACCACAATATATTATCCTTATTACACTGATAATCAATGAGAGTTGATATATATATTCCATTCCCTGAAGGAACCTCCATAACCCAGTTAACATGCATCAATGAATTCAGCCTGTAATGCGCCCTTGCTAGCTTCAGTAGCTCACAATGCTAATCACATCACCAACTCCCTCTACACACTATCTGAATCATTTCCTGATCCGACTCGACCTCAATGCAACTGGACAGCAGCCAGGGGAAGAAGTGTAATATTTTTATTTACAATATTTTCCTAAATATATAAAATCAATCAATCAATGTTTATTTATAGCCCAATATCACAAATGTTACATTTGTCTCAGTGGACTTCACAGTTTGTACAGAAAATCAGTATGACAATACGAATCGTTTTTCTTTTAAGCTTAAATTTCACCAAGTAGTTATTTTTTTTATTTAAACCTAACCACGTTGTTTGTTAACATAACCCAAACCAAGTTAGCTTGAACCTAAGCAAGTAGTTTTTTAGCTTAAACCAAACCAGATATTGTTTATTAGCTTAAACCAAATCAGGTAGCGTATTAACTTAAGCCAAACCAAGTAGATTGTTAGCTTAGATTTAAGAGAGTCGTTTTTTATCCTAAACCAAACAAGGTAGCTTTTTTAGCTTAAGCCAAATCATGTAGCTTATTAGCTTACACACAAGCAGTTTTTCTTTTTACCTAAACCTCCAAGTAGCTTTTCAGCTATTGAACCCAAAATAAATCAAGTGCAGTTGTTTGATTTCTGATCGCGTGTTTTGAATTGCACAATAGCATTTCACACAACCCAGTCTCACGGCATTTCGTGTTATAGTCACAACATTTAATCTATTGATTCGTGTTCACCAACACGATTTTCCCCTTTTTTTTTTTCGTGTCACACAGAACGATTTTAAAAGCAATGTATTTATGTTGGTAGTATGTTTCGTGCCTGCACCACGTCTTTTTGTCCGGTCGGGTCTTGGAAGACCGGAAGCTGTGTGGTTCATAAAAACATTTTCCTACTCAATATCAACTTTTCTTTATCAACTTTTTTTCCGCAACAAATGTAAACAGTTTACAGCATTCACACGCATTTTCTAGTTGTTTGTTATTGTTGAGTAAATAACAGTGTGTTATTTAGAAAAGAATAATAAATTAGAAGGAAAAAAAGATAAACAAAGACATATTTCAGTATTCTGAGGCTCTGAGCTCCATTTATTTTCCTCATGGACCCATTATAGAATTTAAATTAAAACAATAATCGTGGCTTGATATTGAGTAAGAAAATATGTTTATGAACCACACAGCTTCCGGTCTTCCAAGACCCGACCGGACAAACAGACGTGGTGCAGGCACAAAACCTAATACCAATAGAAATACATTGCTTTTAAAATCGAAAAAAGGGGAAAATCGTGTTGGTGAACACGAATCAATAGATTAAATGTTGTGACTATAACATAAAATGCCGTGAGACTGGGTTGTTTCACAAGGTTACAGAAAATGCGAATACTTTGTAATAGTAGGAACTATTGTTTAGGCAGTAGAGCTGCCTACCAATTGTGATGTTGCTACTCTGACATGTTTGGGTGTTACACACATGCGATATAAGATGTTCACGTTTACTGGAGTTTAATAAAATAACTACCCACCGAGGTAGAAACAAGGTATTCTGTAGTAAAGAGCAGAATATAACATACTTCGCTTACGGAGTCACTGTCAAACAACTTCTCTGTTCGTTTAGATATTATGGGTGATTCATGTTTAGGACCTTATTTAAAAAGCCACATTGGCAAAAGTCACAATCTATGTTATTTGTTCAAAAATTAATTCTTAAAAAAGTCTGAGATACATAATTGAGGAATAAATACAGAAACATCTCAGAATTGTTATCTCAGAGGTTTCTCCAAAGAACAGACACACATTATTGTAGATTCAAAGAATTGCTATTGAATAAAAAACCCACACTTAATTCTCCAGTGCTAATTCCGGAGCAAACATTGTTTTATTCTTAGTTCTGTCCCCTCTCGCCTGGGCTGTTGGCCTTGAAGCAGGAGATATTTGGAGGGAGCTGTGCAGGGACCCTTAGGGGAGAGAAAATGAGGACATATTTCACTGATCAAATGATTTTATTATTGTAAATGAAAAGAGAATAATTTAACATTGCCTGGCGCGCTGACTCTGTGCTTTACTTAGCTATCCCTCTTCATTCCTTCTTTCTCTGCCTTTGTGTTTCTGTCTTCCCCGCTCCTCTGATATCTTACTACCTTTGATTTCACCAAAATCACAGCCACATCCCATGAAAACTGTATGATCTGAGACCTTGTGTGCTGATTATAATCCTGTGTGGGGATCATATCATGATAGTGCTTTCCAAAGTTCAGTGAACTTCAGAGTAGGGGTGTAACGGTTCACAAACATTTCGGTTCGGTACGTACCTCGGTTTTTAGGTCACGGTTCGGTACGTTTTCGGTACAGCAGAAAAAATTATCACATACATAACATTTTTTGTTGTTGTTATTATTAAACTGTGAATAATGTATTCACTCAAATAAATACAAAATATAATAAAATAAACATTAAGGTGCAGCATTTCGATGAACTGAAATAATCTGTATTTGAACTGTACCTACCTAACTACCTAAGCAGCCAGTTTGACATTAGGACTTGCTTGTCATTGTATTTTCATGTTTGTTTAAAGAAAGATGAACTTGTCCACATGGCTGCTGAAAGGGCAGATCTGCTGGCACTAGCAATGTCTCCTGCTGTGGAGAACACCCTCTCTAGGGACAGAGGTAGCAGATACAGCCAGGTAGCGCTTTGCTAACATGGCAACATAAGGATATTTGGCGTTTGTAATAGCTTTGGCTCGGTCTGAACTTTTTGCGAGTGGTGGAGGCTTAAATGCTAGCGGGAGTTGGGTTTGCACTTCAGTCTTTTGGTACCGGTTATATTCACGTTCGGGTGATGCTTTTTCAAATGAGTGTGCAAGTTTGATGTATTGCCAGCCGCGTAACCAATGTTAGTTGAACAATGCCGACAAACAGCTTTGGTTCGGTCCACCTGTCTTTGTTCGTCATCCTTTTACGTAACTGCGAAACCAAAATGTTCCCAAACCGGAGACTTCAATGATGCTTCTACAGGTGCTCCATAGAGAGCATCCTGACCTTCTACAGGTGCACCATAGAGAGGATCCTGACCTTCTACAGGTGCACCATAGAGAGGATCCTGACCTTCTACAGGTGCTCCATAGAGAGCATCCTGACCTTCTACGGGTGCTCCATAGAGAGGATCCTGACCTTCAGGTGCTCCATAGAGAGGATCCTGACCTTCTACAGGTGCTCCATAGAGAGGATCCTGACCTTCTACAGGTGCTCCATAGAGAGCATCCTGACCTTCTACAGGTGCTCCATAGAGAGCATCCTGACCTTCTACAGGTGCTCCATAGAGAGGATCCTGACCTGCAGGTGCTCCATAGAGAGGATCCTGACCTTCTACAGGTGCTCCATAGAGAGCATCCTGACCTTCTACAGGTGCTCCATAGAGAGGATCCTGACCTTCTACAGGTGCTCCATAGAGAGGATCCTGACCTTCTACAGGTGCTCCATAGAGAGCATCCTGACCTTCTACAGGTGCTCCATAGAGAGCATCCTGACCTTCTACAGGTGCTCCATAGAGAGCATCCTGACCTTCTACAGGTGCTCCATAGAGAGGATCCTGACCTTCTACAGGTGCTCCATAGAGAGCATCCTGACCTTCTACAGGTGCTCCATAGAGAGCATCCTGACCTTCTACAGGTGCTCCATAGAGAGGATCCTGACCTTCTACAGGTGCTCCATAGAGAGCATCCTGACCTTCTTCAGGTGCTCCATAGAGAGCATCCTGACCTTCTTCAGGTGCTCCATAGAGAGCATCCTGACCTTCTACAGGTGCTCCATAGAGAGGATCCTGACCTTCTACAGGTGCTCCATAGAGAGGATCCTGACCTTCTACAGGTGCTCCATAGAGAGCATCCTGACCTTCTACAGGTGCTCCATAGAGAGGATCCTGACCTTCTACAGGTGCGCCATAGAGAGTCCTGACTGGCTGCATCACGGCCTGGTACGGCAGCTGCACCGCCCTCAACCGTAAGGCTTCACAGAGGGTGGTGAAAGCTGCACAGCACATCTCCAGGACGGAGCTGCCATCCATGGAGGACCTCTACTCCCAGCGGCTCAGGAAGAAAGCCCTCAGGATTATCAAAGACCCCCATCACCGCAGCCACAAACTGTTCTGTCTGCTGCCGTCTGGCAGGCGGTACCGCAGCATCCGGACTAAAACCACCAGACTCAGGGACAGTTTCATCCCACAGGCCATAGACACCTGAACTGTTGAAACAACATACATAACATTCATCTGGCTGCTACTTAGAAATTATCTATCTAATATATCATATTCCAATCACCTGTATATAGACTCTTATTTCACTATTTCACTTTTTGTTTTGTATTTACCTGCACAATTTGTTTCTGTGTTATTGTGTTGCACTGTTGGAGGAGCCTGTGACCTAAGATTGTCATCGTCAGAACCACACTGTCGCTATGTACGTGCGACAGATGAAAGCCTTGAACCTACAGGGAAGAGAGAACCCCCAAAAGCATAGTAGGATCTCTTCACATATTGTGTGGGTACTACTAAACTCAAAGGTTTTCTTTTTAAAATGTTGCCTTCATCAGAACTAATTTAAAATTGGAAATATTAATAAGGAGCTCCAATATTATAACTACAGTATTTTAGTTTAAATAAGCCCAAACATTAACTTTCTTTAAGCAAACCTCTTGCAAACATAGTGTTCAAGAGATTTCACTCCTCACATTAAAATGAAAACCCAATTTAAACATCAGTCCCACAGCAACGCTCTTAAATACTTAACACGCGTTGGATAGGATGTGTGGCTGAAAGAGGCCGGCCGGAGACAACTGTATGTGTATAAATATGACTGTTAATCTATACCAAGAGATATGAGTCAACAAACCCCAGGAGGGTTTTTTTAGGGCACAGAAACATTTTAGAGTTGGCAATCCACTCGTCAGTTTTAAGGGGAACTGGTGGCTCTCGAGGGAAGCTTCTAACAAACAGACATGTCTTTCTTCTTGGAAAGTGTGAAAAGCATAGCAACACCCACCAGGAGGAGAGGGTCCCGACAGAGACATGGGCATCCCAAAGACAGTTTCCTACGCCAGCTTCTCAGACAGAGAGACCAGACAGACAGAGACTGTAACGGAGGTTTCTGTTGTGTTATTCTGAAAGGAGTCTGAAGCACACCAAACGTTTGAAAGTGCTTGACTGTGGAGTCAGTATAAGAGAACAAGACAGAAAGAAACAGCATGATGAGTCAAAGTTCATGTAAATCTGAGAACGGTTTCTCAGCGGGAGGGAACACAGGACGAAGGAAGTAACAGAAATAAAAAAATAAAACATCTGATCCCTGAGACTTCTGAAGCGATCAATGAGAAATAACGTGATATCTGTCCCAGGAAAAAACACCTTCTACCTTTTCTGGCAGAAACTCAATCAGAGAGTGACACATTGCAAGCTCTTGACCCCAAAGCCGAGCAGCACTGAGCACTCACACTTCCTGTGGATTTCATTAGGAACTGCGAATGTGTTTCACAAACACAGATATAGCAGGCGTGGTGTGAAAAGATAACATCTTGAGTCTGAGATGAAAAGAGCATTTCCTTATGAGGTTGTGTAAGCGGTGGGGGTGCATTCATATAGTTCATGTTACAACATGTTCTTTATCAAAATAAATGGAATCCAATGGTTCATACTAGTTATTGCTGGGATAATGTCTCTCCTCCAAACAGAGGTAGTTATCTTTTCATTTCAATGTAGCAACACGAAGCAGGTCTGTGGAGCTTTAGCTGCTTCTGTGCTAGTTTAGGCTACAGAATGCTGTGGATTAAATCATGTTTGTGTCTGTTCTGACTATAGACTGTATTGAATACAGAAGTATTAGGTTTCTAAAGAGCCATTAGAGCTTAAAGTATTTGGTATTTAAACACATGAGTTACATACGTTATTATTTGGGCACCATTTCCAAAGTTAGCGAATAGCGATAGAGGCCAGGTTGTTTTGTACCAGGCTGTAAACATGTATATTTCTGCTGTAAAGTTCTGTATTTGACATGGTTGGTGCCACCCTCTAGTGGCACCAACAATGTCACTGCACCTACACACAGGGAACACCTACAATCATACGCTGTGTCTTTATTCTGATACTCTTACCCCTAGATTCCACCGGGTCCGTCTGCGTCGTGTTACGGCCACGCCGCGGCGTTCGACAAGATCGCGGCCACTCTAGTCAATGGGTGCTATTCCACCAGACGCGCCACGTTACGGCTCAGAAGCGTCCCAGAAGCGTCTCGCCGCTGGGCTCCGCTCGAAATAGGATTCAAGTCTATTTTTCCACGCAACGCAAGGCGTTGCAGAGGCGGCGGGCAGGAAGTGGACCGGTGACAGGCACTGTGTAAATTATATATATAGAATAATTATGATGCTGAATGCATATTTTTACCACTAAAATACAGCAACACATCTTTGATTCATGTCGTTTATAACTGGAATATTACAATTATTATTAACTTTGTCTGTACAAAGTAGCCTGTCCAGGAAAAATGCCCAAATCAACAAAAACTGCGAGCCGGCAGGCAAGACGCTCCGCTTCTCAAATCGCACACGGCTTCTGTGCCCGTACAGGAAGTGACGATTGCCGCTGTTTGCTAGCTAGGTAGCAAAGTTATAATTGACGGTACTTAATCATCTCCGAATGCCCACTTATTCCAATTAAATAATGGTGGCTTCTTCTCAATAAAAATTGAGTCTGTAAAATAGTGAATAAAAACACATGTTTAACTTTTATTTGTTGTGCTGTGTTTGTCTGAGCAACGGCAATTGCAGCAAACCGCAACTACCATTATGTAGCCAAGATGGCGATTTTTGAGTGTGAGAAATGTCCAGCATTACAAACTTTTTCCAGTTATATAACTGGAAAAAGTTTGTAATGCTGGACATTTCTCACACTCAAAGTGCAATAATTGGATTATCTTATTGCAATACTTCACATGGGGACGCACTTAGCAAATGTCAGTACAAAAACATGCAAAACGAGGCAAAGCCAAGAGACTACAATCTTCTACAAATGTATGAAAAAGTAAAAACATATCACATTCCTGAATGTATTTTGTATAAACTTGGACAATGTTATAAAACAGTTTATATTCATAAAAACACTAACAAACACAATGCTGGGTTTGCTGGTGATAACTTTTCATATTTGATTTTCTCCTCACGACGTCCATCCTGTCAAGCCCTGCACAACAACACCATGCAATACCGAGGAAGATATGAAAAGGGGAAGACATTGACAATGATGAAAACCAATACAATAGCCAGTAAAATGAAAGTGGAAAGGAAACTGCTTCAATTTAAACTGGGAAAAAATGATATTCTTGCAGTCACTGTTCTTTTTAGGTAGGATGGCTCAAACCCAACACAACAGCTGCTCAATAGCTGCCTGGCGTCCTGTTATAATCACCTGGGTAACATAATCACTCTGCCTAATGGGATCATTAATAAGGCCAATCAATCACAATAACTTTAAACAATATTTCAAAACCAACATCCCTGATATCCCTTGAGCTGCATTAGTAAGATCTGCCTGTCTCTGAGCTAAAAAAAAAAAAAGGTACTTGAGCTAATGAGTTTTTGCTTATCAATATTGAAATGAAGGCAGCAAGATACTCTAAAAGGGAATTAAACCCCGTGCTGTGGCGGGAACCTGTGCTGTAAGTCTGAGAATGGTATCATGTATTATTCTGGAGTTGTTGTGTCGACAAGAATGTTAACACACCAATGTGTCGATGCTTTTCAAAGAGAAAATATAGTTAGTAAAAGAAGTGACATTTTCCCCATCTCCGTCCGTGTGCTGTGCTTCTGTTGTCCGCAGGGCACATTGTTATCCTCAGTGCGAGGGATCCACATTGATCCAGTCCTGTCCATCTCCCGCTGAAGACAATATTGCTCCGATACATCAGCTCCCAGTCTTCAGGACAGATGCTGTGGAGACTGTTGGAGACGCATTGGGGATTTGTGGAAGAACCTCAAAACGCTGCCAGGTCGATGAGAGAATCAGCAGCATTCTGCTCAGAGGGCCCTCAAAAAAAGTGGAAATGGGAAAATAATCTCGTCAATCGATATCATGGGCATGAGTGAGTCAGAGACACACGGGGTGAGAAGTCATGTGTTATCCCCTTTGGGCAGGGGACACTGGAGAGGACTTTTAAAGTAGGGACAGATTTGGAAGATGCATTTTGTCTCATAACTTTGTTTCCATCAGATTATTTTCTTTGCAAAACATGTATTTTTATTAGTGCTGTCAAAATTATCGCGTTAACGGCGGTGATTAATTTTTTGAATTAATTGCGTTAAAATATTTAACGCATTTAACGCATGTGCAGAATGGCCCGCCCCATACGCACCAGTGGCAGCGCCAGGGTATGGCTGGGGTAGGCTACACCCATACCAAGAAATGTTTTAGCCCCACCATGAAAAATGATGTTAAAGTAAGCAATAAAGTCTGCCAACTCGCGCGGAGTAAATTGCACAGACAGCAGTTAGTCAGATTGATTTCAGTAGCCACGGTTTTGAAAACTTTTGTCACGTAGTGATCGTCTTCTCAATAGAACATCTTTGATAACGGCGTGGTGTTGTTGCAAGAAGTCCCGACGGAGAATAATTTTGCTGTAGTACAGGGGTGCACATAACTGGTACGCAGGTTATGGCGTAATCTGAAATGCGTACCGTCACTTGTGTCACAAAGCGCATTTGCGTACCGACGTACTTGTGAAGCTTTTCCAGAAGGCGGTTCGGTCTCCGTATGCACAGACGGGGCTGCTGTTAACGTCGGTCTGTACAACGGACTTGTGCCAAAACTACGCCAACCGGCTGCGGAGGGAGACTCCCCCCCTTCACTGGAGAACTGCGCTAAAACAGCTGATCACAACGTTCACACTCTGTGGTCACGAAGTACTCCACTAGCCCCCCCCCCTGTCGACTTTCCTTTAGTACTCTCCCGTTGATAGAAATCAACACGTAATGAATTAAGACCCCACGGTTTGATGATTGATAGGTGTGTGGGTTGTCTTTCATTTTGACACGCAGAAAAATGTTATAATAAACATAGATACTGTATGTTAAATGGATATATCCGCCTTCTTTCCATTCCCACAACATATACATACATAAATGGCATATTTTGGACATAGTTCGAATGGTGATTAATCATGATTAATTAATTTTTAAGCTGTGATCTGATTAAAAATTGTAATCGTTGACAGCCCTAATTTTTATTAATATCAGTGTAGCAAGGAGGATAAAGAGAGTGTGTGCCTTAAAGGTGTCCTATTATACTATTTTTAGGCATATATTATAGGTCTCAAATATATAAAAAACATGTCTTTGAAGTGTTTTAAACAAAATACTAAACAGATCACCCATTATAGACATGCCTCATATCCCTGCTGATTCTGGGTCCGTAGCTTTAAAGAAAAACTCAATTTGAAAATATTTGACAAAAAAAGATGAGGGGGAGCTCATGCCTGCTCAGCATTCTACCCAGATACTCATAGGCCATATCATGTTCTAAACCACATGGAGGATCATTTCTGAAACAGTTTGGAGCTCAAATGCTTTTTTCTTTCTGGTTTACCACAAAGTGGGTGAGTTCCTTTTTATTTCCTGCTTTTTTACTCTCTCCAGTACAGGTTAGCTCTGAGTGTTAGCGATGCCTGTGTTAGAAATTAAAATCAATGTTGATATGGCGTAATTTGAATTAAATACACCATTTAATTTAAATCAGTTTTATTCTGAAAAACCTGAAGTTCACTAACTATTAGACCCTCTAGAAAAACGCGGCCTAAAATCCTTGATTATGCGGGCTAAAATCCTTGATTATGCGATCAAACATGCGGGGTTTTATGTGATTTTATGCGGTGAAATTGCGGGAAGTTGCGAAATATGCGGAAAAAATAAATAAATATTGGGCTGTCTTATTTATTTATTCTCTCTCACACACAACCTGCCACTAACGTTAAACCCCTTTACTATTCAATTAAACACATTCAATGTTTATTTATTGTAAAAGCAATTGGGCTATTTTAATCTCTCTCTCTCTCTCTCTCTCTTCTTCTCTCTCTCGCTCTCTTCTCTCTCTCTCTACTTCTCTCTCTCTCTCTCTCTCTCTCTCTCTCTCTCTCTCTCTCTCTCTCTCTCTCTCACACTTCTCCGCCTCATTCTGTTTTCATTTACTCGTTCGTTATCTAACCAGCTTCAATCTTGTAGGCTACTCACTTCGTTCCTTGTAGCCCTCGAAAGGGTTTTGGAGGTTGATGCCTCGGTGAACGTGAGTTGTTTGGCTTTCTTGTCCGCAGCAGCAGAAAGCATTTTCGAATGTTTGAATGAATCAAAGTGGGTCGTCACCGTCGATGTTTTCTTATGCTCCAACACACAGTCGCACGGGGTGCAGAATAGTTTCCCCACAGACATTGGGGTACTGCTTTGCCCGGTCTTTAGCAGAAATGTTCGTCGGTAAATGAGATGGATTAGATGTTTTCATCTTGGTGAAGAGAAACTCTCGTGTGAGCTGATGACAACAGGAAGAGCAAGCCAAGGATTGACCTCTTCCACCTGCTGACCCGGACTGACCGGACACATGGGGAGAGAGCCTCCACTCGCACATTTCATGTTGTACACCACCACATCTTTTGTGTAATTAAATGCTGTTAACTTTTATAAGCTTCCCTTGACTCTTTCAGTCTCTCCTGCCTTCAGGGTTCTAGAATACACTAACACCTGCTAATGTAAACACAGACCATATTACTTCCAAAACTTTGCGCATTGTTTTCTGATAACAACGTTTTCTGATGGGCCGTGGGTCCAGCAACTCTGGATCAGCTCCGTTGTTCCCCCGTTTTTAGAGATTTGGGTACGGAGGGAAAAATAAAGGGTTTTGTTTTCTGACACTTTGTGAATGTCCTGACACACCGGAGACACATCTATGTAGAAAAGACATACAAAAGTGCATTTTGCATGACAGGTGACCTTTAACTGTACATTCATAATTAGACCCTCCAGAAAAACGCGATTCTGCGATCGCAGAAATTACCGCATAATCAGCAAAATGGCGCATATTTTATATATATATTCGAAAATGCTTTCTGCTGCTGCGGACAAGAAAGCCAAACAACTCACGTCCACCGAGGCATCAACCTCCAAAACCCTTTCGAGGGCTACAAGAAACGAAGTGAGTAGCCTACAAGACTGAAGCTGGTCAGATAACGAACGAGTAAATGAAAACGGAATGAGGCGAGAAGTGTGTGTGTGTGTGTGAGAGAGAGAGAGAGAGAGAGAGAATAAATAAATAAGGACAGCCCAATATCTATTTTTTTCCGCATATTTCGCAACTTTCCGCAATTTCATCGCATAAAATCACATAAAACCCCGCATGTTTGATCGCATAATCAAGGATTTTAGCCCGCGTTTTTCTGGAGGGTCTACATAATGCGCTAAGTAAAGATCAACTAAACTGTCAACACTTTTAGTACTGTCATCTAAACTGGTTATTTGCATAATACCACGCAATTAAAATGAGCAGAAAATACATTTGTGTTTTTTTAAATCAAAGTTATTATGAACACCTGGGGTTTGTGACACCCATGGTTTAGTTGGGACATTGTGCTAAGCATCCAATATCAATTCACTTGATTATTTCTTTTAAAGTTGTGAAACAAACGTGTTTTTGGTTAGAAGCTTGAAATAAGGTCTGGAGCTGAAGAGATGTTCACGTTTTGTTCCAGGAACTAAACAAATTCAGTAAATACACCACTGATAAATGTCCAAAGCTTCTGTGTGTCGGGAAACCAACGGGTGCCAACACGTTTCTAAATAAGACGACTGCTCGTCCTCATGCTGAACATTCGCTGCCTTCAGCTTAGCCGTGGTGATGCACAGCCGTGATGTTGTTTGTTAAAAAAAAAGCCCAACGATAGCTTTTTACTTATGGGTTAATAATAATAATAATAATGGATATTGTGTCTAAAAATGTGTTAATATCATATTTTCTTTAATATTCCAAAATCCAAAAGAAAACTCCCATTTCCTTCCACTCTATCGGTCACTCCCATCAGTTGCAACACATCGCAGTAGACTCTGCTGTGTTGCCAACTTTAATCAACTTTAAACTGTTTTTTCTTAGAATCAAAGAGGCCATGGGTCATGATAGTTCAGTCAGAGATGGGCTTATTTCACACACACACACACACACACCACACACACACACACACACACACACACACACACACACACACACACACACCACACACACACACACACACACACACACACACACACACACACACACACACAGTGAATGTTTGGCTCTGGGCGTCTCGCTGCCACCCTTTTCATCTGTGCTGCAGTCAGGGCAAGGAACTCAAAAGAAGCATGAATACACTAAAGTGACAGTCTCTAACAGAATCACACATTCACTGCTCATGATACAAATGTGTTATATTTCCAAGAAACTGGCCTCTTCGGAGATGTGTGAAGCAGAGGTTGTTTTTTCGAAGGTTGACTAATTCAGGGTTTATTCTCGGTTCATTTGGAGGCAAGATTTATGAATTCCGTACCAAAGAACACACAATGATGTAATATTAGTGCAGAAGAAACTGCCACAGATCAACAACGATGTTCAACATTACTCTCTAAAAGTGTTCACATATTTGTCTATGTTTATTTGATTTGTAAAGTCCATCTTATCACACACTCTTCTGAAATAAGCACCAGCAATGAAAAAACCCCAGTTACTTTTATCTTAAAGTCTGGCCAAGTATTTTATAATTCATTTTGAGAAATTGAGATACTGTTTTATTATCCAACAACATTTGGAAAGTAATAAAAGATGGGTAAAAACGATTATAAAACTGTAATTTGTGATGAAAGACTGTTGATGAAATAAAAATCTATAGAATCATTGAAGCTCGTGAATAACTAATAATAGTTTTAAGGGAAACTTCTGTGTAGCAATGCAGTGGGAGTCACCGACTCATGAAGGAGACACGGGACGAGCAGGAGTTCTGATGTCAAACACTGGTAGTTTAATACAAGCATCGGCCGGAGAATTTCACATCACAAGTCACACAGTCAAAGGTTCTGACTGCACGGGTGGGTTGCCATGTCAATTCTGATCAGCCTCGCATCTTGGTAGACCCTTTAACTAGTTTACCGAGAGCTAATCAGCATATTGGGGGAAGGTATCCGTGGACACCTGGAGACACTGAATCACTCAATCTATGGCTCTTGTGACCGAGAGTTGACCGGTCATAAACTGATAATGTCAGCAATAGCTGAACTTTCCCATTCCTTAAGACAGATAACAGACTTAGGCTTAGTCGTAAATGTCAACAGGCCGAAAGGTTAAATATCTTAAGTAAAGACAACATTAATTCCTAACAATAGTTTTAATAGAAATCTTTCTTTTTGCAGGTTTATGGCTGATTCTAACTACAGATGTTTTGCAGAACAGAACACAATAAAAAGGGAAAAGAGATTGTGAAATGATTAAAAGGAAACTAGCTTACAGAATGTGTCATTGTATAATTAAAGCTCATAATTGTTTACTACTGGCTACAGACTACATTATTTCTGTGAACAAACTGTAAAATACATTCTCTCAATTAAATAAATCTAGGTAAGTCTCACACTTTGTCATTGTTAAGAAAATAAAATTGACATGCTGTAATGGGAGATAATTCATTATTGTTATTTATTACATGGATTAGTTAAATACTATTTTGGTCCATTTGGAAATTCAGATGTCCGCTTTATTTTCTCCAACAGACTGCTGCTAAGAAGGACGCTCTGATCGAGTGGACAACAACAAGGTCCAGTCAATTTAAAATCACCAGTGGCCAGGAAAACACCTACACTAGCGATAATATGGAGCAACAGATTGTCACAATCCTAGTTGCCTGTCTTGTCATGATTTTATGTTGAAATTATGTTCTCCCTGTGTCTTGTCTTCCCTCCTGTGTCTGATTGTGTTCACCTGTTGCCCCTGTGTTCTGCCTCCCATGCCCAGCTGTGTATTGTCTTCCTTCCTGTGTCTGATTATCTGATTGTGTTCACCTGTTGCCCCTGTGTTCTGCCTCCCCTGCCCAGCTGTGTATTGTCTTCCTTCCTGTGTCTGATTGTGTTCACCTGTTGCCCCTGTGTTCTGCCTCCCCTGCCCAGCTGTGTCTTGTCTTCCTTCCTGGGTCTGATTGTCTCATTGTGTTCACCTGTTGCCCCTGTGTTCTGTCTCCTCTGCCCAGCTGTGTCTTGTCTTCCTTCCTGTGTCTGATTGTCTCATTGTGTTCTGCCTCCCCTGCCAGCTGTGTATTGTCTTCCTTCCTGTGTCTGATTGTGTTCACCTGTTGCCCCTGTGTTCTGCCTCCCCTGCCCAGCTGTGTCTTGTCCTGTGATTACCCTTCTGTGTATGTAGTCTTGTCTTCCCCTGTTCTCCTTGTCTTTCCTGTCACCCTTCATGTTTGTCACGGTTAGTTTTGTCTGGATGCTACCTCGTGTTGCCTACTTTAAAGTATTTTTAATTGTCAGCAGCTTTTTTTTGTAAATAAAGCTCGCTTTTTGTTACATTTTGAAACCTGCTTCCCTTTTTAAACTGCATTTGGGTCCTACCTTTTCCCGAATCGTAACACAGATTTCCTCATGACAATAGTTTATATTCTCTTACGACTAAATATCACTTTGAAATGACTTTCAATTAGTTGGGGCACCACTACATGTCAACAGGGACTTCAGTACAGCACACCACTCTCTCTCTATCACACACACAGCTTTTTAATGACACCACTTGGAATTTAATCCTGCAGTACTGTGTTATATAAATACTCTAACCCATGAACAACTATTTGTGTACACACACACACACACACACACACACACACACACACACACACACACACACACACACACACACACACACACACACACACACACACACACACACACACACACACACACACACACACACACACACACACACACAACACACACACACACACACACACACACACACCACACACACCTCTGTGACCTTGTTTTGGTGAGAAATTGAATTAATGTTGATTACTGGAGTCATGCAGTATTATGTGTTTAATGGGGCGTTGAGAGGGAGACGGGACAAAGAAGAGATTTAGAGGGACTGCAGATCTGGGTCAGAAAGGCATCTTATTCAGAGTGAGCCATGGAGCGGTTAGATTTCTGCTATGTTGCTGTTTTTGTCAGTACAGTTAATTACTAATGGGATTTAAATTGCAGTCTTTCAATAGCAAAATGGTGGAAGTTACAGTAGCTTATTTATCAAAAGAGACCAGTTCGACCCCTACCACCTTGAAACTGTTATCGTTATTGAGCAAAGCAGTTCAAGTTGCATTTTTTACTTTTACTGGACTTTACTGTTCTCATACTATATACTATAATATTATGTTGGCTCTATCCTTAACCCCTTTTCTAAAGTGTTTAGTATCTTTTATAAATACTTATGCTTTCATAGTTATCTTGCATGATCCCTGATCGATCAGTATGCCGTCATGTCTCCACTAGCTTACTTACTTCAGTGAGCCTACATTTATAATAGATGAGAGCAACACTCCCTCTGGAACTCACTCCCACAACCCATCAGAGACTGCACTGACCACCTTCAAAAGACTCACCTCTTCAATTTGACTTTAACTATATTTATTTGTTGTTTTTTCCTTTTCACTATCTTTGTAAAGCGACTTTGAGCACCTGTAAAAGCGCTTACTTTAAAAAAGAAAGAAGAAGAACTGTGGCTTCAGGCCATCCACAGGGTGGACCAACGGGACCTGGTCAGGTAAATGCCAATCGTCAAAACTGTTTTAATGTTAAAAGTATAAAATAAAAAACGCTGAGAAGCCAAGGAAATCCCGGTTTAAGTGTTAGCCTGCGCCTCACATTGATCCCCTGTTGAAACCATACTGATAATCGATCAAATTACATCATGTAACTGTTTGCCTGACGAAACATCGTTGTTGGGCTCCTTGTAGATGAAAACATTTCACCCTCTTCAAAATGTTTTGATGTGATAATCAAATATCTTAGTATGTGTATTACTGCAAGTCAGATGACAGCGCATGTTTTCACCCAAAAATGCACCATATAGGGAACGTACCCGGATGAGTTGGTCTCATGTATGCCCACATTATAAAGAACGTTTTTTAACTAGTTTCAATATTCAATGAGACAATCCTTATCGTTTGAAAGACAAACATTAAAAAGGCTTCTTCTGATTGAATGTAATTGATTATATGTAAATATTAATAAACATGATCCAGACTTTGTTTTCCTCAAGAAAAAATACATTCACAATAAAATAAATAAGGAAGAGCTGAGCTTTTTTATATTTTAGAAAGTGCCAGTGAAATATTTTAATTAATGCTCAACAACATTTCTGAATCTTCAGCTATAGCCTTGTCTAATGTCTTCAAACAGATTGTGTTGACAACAGATGTTTGTGTCATCACTGCCTGATATCTTTATTCTTGTTACACATCTGATTTATAGTTTATTTCATTAGTTTGTGTTGATTGCTCGTTGTTTTACTTTGGTTGCTGTCCGTACATCTCGAGGGTTTAACCTGATACAGAATACATTAAAGCTGAATTGGCCAATGTGTAATGATTACTGAATACGATATTCAAGGACAGTGCACATCTAATGGAAGTGAAATAGTTTTGCACATACCAAAATCATTCCTCTGTCATTAGAGTCAGTGAAATAGAGTTATTGGATTTATTTTGTTCAATGATTGCTTTGAACGATATACTGAAAAGGGGTTGGGAACTGGCGTTGTGTCTTACAATACCAAAGCTTTACAGAAAGCTTGGCCAAGGAAAACAGAAAGGTCAATACAAAAGACCCAGAAAAGTGTTCAGTTCTGCCCAACTCTCCTTTCTTTAGCATACTTATCCAACTTTGACAGTTCCGAAGCATATCTGCTTCAACATCAGACTCCACAGAATACGGTTGCCACCAAAAGATTAAGAAAGACGTCATGAGAGATAGTCCTCTAGCCAGAAGAGATTCACAGAATCCAATCTCTGGTCAGAGTGAGATGGCTCAATGCTATTTTGGATTCTGTAAAGTGGCTAACAATCTGAACCTGATTGGGTCAATACGCTTAGAGTTAAGACTAGTTCAGTAGTTCATTATCAGTCATGTCTGGCAACAAGACGCTGTTTCCACCTGGCATCAAAGAGACTAAAGTATCCACTTGAGATCTATTTAACAAAAGGGTCCGGTCAAGCTGTCAGCTGTGACAAAAAAAAACACATTGCCCCCTCCCATATTATCTCTTTCATTATATATTTCTGGACCTTTCCACACTTTTGTTGTGGAAAAATACCAGTAAAACCTAATTTGTACATTTTAATTGTCTTGACTTTCCCTTTGCTGAGCAGTGATGCAGTGTTTACATCTAGGTTTTTTATTGTGAAGTGCAGGGTATAAATATAGGGCTTTTATTTTGAAAGTTAAAATAGAGAAATTGAGGCTGTAAAGCATGGCCATTATTATGAAGCAATAAAGTGCTGGCCATCTTGGTTCAGACCAACAGAGTCTTGGTGATGGGAAAATGGAGAACAAAGGCTCCAGTTCTGAAGACATATTTTCCGTCCTGGTCCGTGGACACATGAGGACACGTAAAAATGTACACTAAAAAGATATATGTGGGCAAATGCCTCCCAAATCACACCGGCAATATTGGTCTTTGTGGTTGTTTAAGCTGACCTCTTGTGATCCGATTGCTCAAAACGCATCTAATGCGCGGTGTAAACGGTGTGTAAGATAGTAAATGGCTCTCCATTTGAAACAAAACATTACAAAACAAATCGCTGCAATGGTTGTGTACTTCCTCTCAGTCCAGCTTGTTCCTGTGGGCCGGGGAACAGTCTGGTTTAAATGACATAGCAAATATATATATTTTACTTACAACAAACAAAACCCATTTATTTTACCTGCAGTCTCACTGTGGACATTTAAAATAAAGCCAAAGAGACAACGTTTAATCCCATAAGCATGTGTGCTGTCAATGTGTGCATTTAGATTTGGTTGTGCATGTGTGCACCTGAACAACCTTTTGGATAAGCTTTGTGTTTTCTCTTTTTCCAAATGTAGCGTGAACATCTGGCTTTCCAGCAGGATCCAACAGAACCAGGCCAGAGAGAGAAAGTGACGGAGGTAGCGGTAAAAGACTGGGAGAATGAGAGCGGGAAAGGGTCAGAGAAGAAAAAGAACCGCTAACAGAATGGCTCACCTGAAAGAGGAGAGGAGAGGAGAGGAGAGATGGAAGAACTGAGATATATATTTATAAGATAAGCCTTTATTTATCCCCAAGGAAATTGTTGTGCCAGAGTTACAAAAATACAATAAACACAACAGCATAATAGTAAAACTGTACACTAAAAGTGCAGTAAAAAGAGCAATTCAATATCTACAGGAAACAGACGGTCACATAATTAATGTAAATATTACCAGTGCAAACTAATGTAGTGGCAGATACGCATTTAAATTGCATTTTTAGAGGAACCTGTGACACAAGTTTCTCATTGCACACATACACTGCAGCTGTGTACATGACATTAAAACGTTGAACCTTTGAACATAGGAAAGTGTAAAGCTCCATCAGACGGCGTTGCGGTAATTCTCAGAGTACTCAGCATAATCCAGCGGCACACGGAGAGCTCCGTCTGAGAGCATTGTGCAGCTAAACCTGTCTGCAGGTGTGGAGTCTCAACTAGGCTACAGACTGGAACTGTTTACAGCTGTTATAAAGATCTATGGCAGCCTGGAGGTTATGGGTGACGTCTCTCTATGGAGCACGAGACAAGACGGGTGTCTTGTCTCGTGTTCCATCTCACGTGGGCCTCTTGACAGCTAGATTGAAAGTGATGTATCAGTCTGTGTTCAGACTGAACCGTCGAGAGTACATACAAGAAGTCAACGTTTTGGACGTATTAAAGCCTCAAGTTTGACATTTTGGCCGTCACCATCTCTGTTTATTTAGAACGATTTTCGGACAGAATGGGGCGATGTTCAAACAAACTCGTAGAAAAACATTTGAGGCTAATTCATTGGTACGATAATTGTCATATAAACCTATTTAATTTTTCTTCTATACGATCATATTTATTTTTGCAACCAGTTGAGTCGCCCTTTGAAAGTCCATTTAAAGGAATGCCGGCTTAAGCACTTCTGCATTGGCTTCACTTCTCAGACCCGGAGGTAACGCTCCCAGTTCTGAAACGTAATCGAATTGAAATGGCGGCACAAATGCATACAAAGTCAGTACAAATACTTGAATGGAAGCAGAGAGCAAAGCAAATCATTGTATAGCTGTTTAAAATACCTGTAAGAACTGGACTTCCTGTTTCCTGTTCCACTCACATGGTTGTGAACAATTTCACAAGCTGAATAAGCAGTTAGTACAATTTGAATAACAATTGAGTGAAAACATTGTAAATTGCTACCTTTGCAATTCATTAGCCTTTGGTCTGACCCCACATTCATTACCTTACCTTACATTACCTTTACCAATGATGGTTGGCATTGGCATCATGACGAATGAACATGCAATAGTCTAGACAAAAGCTTATTAAGTTTGAGTTTAGCCTAATTAATACTTTACCTAACCCTCTCTTTAATTTTGATGAAAAAATAACATACAACATATTATAGACTATTACAAACAAACACAAACTAAAACAGGATGATGATGATGATTGACTTGCCTTACTGTTGTATGCCTCCACCAACTAGTCAAGTTGCAGTTTACATTCATGTCCGTCCATAATGTCATCATTTGTGTACAATTATCATAGTTAGCGTATTGTTCATGTGATCTTAAACGTTGAGCCTTAAATTCCCCTCAGGTCATTATTGATTCCAAGTGGACGTTCTTAACGAATGTTAAGAAATGGGATATTCACAAGAGTAGAACGAGTGGGCAGACAACCAGAAAATATAAATAACGACAATGGTAGGGCTTTAGAGAAAGAAATAAGTTCATATTCAACCTAGACTGAATGAACTGGAAGGTTTAATATAATGACTAAAAAGACCTACATATCAACAGTTCATTGACTTAGAGACTACAATGAGAACAAGGAGAGTTGACCGATGACAAATTAAAAGCATTAACTGCCCCAATGACAGTAGTGTTAACCAATGGTAATGCAGTTTTCGGGCAAAATGCATATAACTCTTCCAAAATGTGTGCAGCAACAATCGATGGCAGCTAGTTGAAAAGACAGAATGATTGTCACCAGCTGGTCACTGTGTCTTGCTCAGAAGGTCTTTACATCTGGTCATTATTAGCATTATGGTCACATCCCAATATGCTTATTAGCGCGGCAGTCAAACGTAGTGCTTCGGAGGTCAAAACTAATGATGGAGGACACTCTCAAGAGACCCCTGGTGTTCAATGTGAAGGTCATGTGACAGATGGAGACTTCCATCCATAGGTAACTATTGATGACCATTACTTGACTGTCTTTAGAGCCAGGAAAGAATCAATCTATCACTACTACTACTTTTAATGATAACGGTTTATTTAAAGGTTCATACAGGTTCCCAACCCAGATTTTTTGAAAGGTTTTAACCTTCTTAAGGCGAGACATGGCAGGCAAAAACATCGTTTTTCAAGTACTGGTCAATTTTGAGATTTTGTGCTATTTTGATTCTATAACATGTTTCTTTCAGGCTTTTGGAAGGAAAACGTACAAAATACACATTTAAGTCTTTATTTTACTATAGTTTGTCTATTTGCGTCTGTAGATTTCTCCTAAATTCACCAAAAGTTAGCATTCTAACGTAACATATAGTACCGCGACCGCTGTGTGCACCATGTCAACCGAGATATCGTTGGAAAGCTGTGTCTCTCCTGCACAATCTCATCGGATCCAAATATGGTCATTTCCTTTGTATCAGCAACCAATCGTGAAAGCACAAAGGGGTCTTAAACCAAGAAACAAAATCTCATTGGCTGGTGTCAATTTCTGACAACGTGATTCGTTCAGATGCGTCACGTGGTGTGCTAAAACACTTCCTGGTTAGCTTTCCGCTGGAAATTAAAATCTCAAAATGGCAAAAGAACGGCGAAAAAAACGTTCACAGAGAAGACGACAACAATTGTCACTTGCACGAAGCAAGGTTATACAAAAAACAAATGACCCCGAACATGAAATACCTTCACGGAGTGCGTCGAGGCGCAAACTGTCATCCAAAGAACAGGAGGGTTCAGCTAGCGCCTCACTGCAATCTTCAAAATGAGTTTTTTCTCCTACTCTGAGTTCGAAATTTCAACTTCAGTAGCACGTAGAGACACCAAACCTTCCAGTTATATTCCTATCAATATTATGAAGGCTTTTACAGAAGGGTTTGTTCATATATCATTCATAGCCTGAATTATACAACATCGTATACCTAAAAACATGGCGGAAATGGATATTTTAGGGCTGTTGACAGTATTTTCTGATTTATGGAGTGATAAAAAGAGATATCCAATATCCCTTCTGTAAAAGCCTTAGATACTAATATGACTACAAAATGAAACAAGAATTTTGAACCTGGCTTTATCCAAAGTTCAGATTTCGATTCCTGAAATGTGTTAAAATATGTGCATTTAATGAGATAATGGTTAATTTGCATATTTAAACATGCAATACAAAAAACAATTGCCTTATTGTAAGTAATTAACTGGAGACATTTCTAGCTGATACCTTTAAGTTAAAAAAAATTACCCTATTCACCTGGGGTGTCTCGCCTTAAGCAGAATTAATTCTCCATTCAAGATGGTCTTTGTTTTCCTAGAGGTCACATATTACAAGAGTTTAATGTCTTAACATATAAATGCATATTGAAATGATCTGACCAGCCCTAGAACGCAGCAAAAAGCACAACAACATTCACCTGCATGAGCTGTGACTTGTCATGGTCCTTAGTTTGGCCAATGGACACATCTAGGCAAGTTTAGGGCCTGATGTGTTCAAATGTCTTCATTTGATTTACATTTTTAAGGATATGTTTTCCACTTCAGTCCTTTCCTCTTAATGAACTCTAACATTTGATTGGAAAGTCAAACCTCTAACTTCTTCATTTAGTCCCCCCAGCCTGCCCAAATCTTCTTTTGTCTCTCCTATGAAGACCAGTTGCGTGAGCTGTGTGTGGTCAAAGGAGACATATGCTGCGGGAAATCGTTGCTTTATGTGTTATTCTAACCTTTGGTCAACCGCGGACCTTATTGATTGGTAGGAGCTTTGCTTAACTCATGTCTGAAAGACCTTTCCAATGTCAACTGAATCAGTTCTGAACTGTCAATCATTGTGTGGAAACAAGTAGGATCTCTGCCTTTTATATTCTACATTTGTACCAGATCTTATTCCCATAAGAAATGCACACACACGTACTCTGTAACATTAAGGAAAAATAAAAGTTGAATGGTTGTGATGTGTGCATCCCTTTACATAATCATCTGAGCTGGGAGCTCAGTGCTGCATCAAATCAGATGAAAAGAGAAAATGCTTACTGGCCAACATTCAATGCAGCCAACATACTGTATATTGAAACAGTTCGATAAAACACTTTGTGGTTCCAAATGGAGAAAATACAAACATGAATGACCTGTCATGGTTGTGATATTATGCCCAACTGGCGTCTTGTCACACAGCAGCAGATCAAACAGTGTCTTTGCCAAAAGCTTTGTGTATGTCTTTAAGAAACGGAGGAAGTGGAATAAGGCCAGCGGTCAGTACATGACCTTGTTCTGGTCCAAATAGATAGCTCTGTGTGTGTGTGTTTGCTCATGTGTTTGTGTGTCTATAGAAGCAGTATTAACAAGTCCTCACACCACCTCTGGCACACCACAGTGTCCTCTCTTTGGCTCTCTATACAAGCCTTTTAATGCATGTGTTTTATTAAAAAAGAGTCCAATTTAAAAAGAAATGTACAAAGTGAAAGTCAATGCATTTTGCTCAATATCACAAAGTACTTTCGATGATCGTTTGAGGCAGAAAAGGTTTGGGGTGATGGAGCATTGTTGTTATTAACGACTGTAGAAATACTTTGGTTGAATACCTATTAGACGCATTCACACTGCGGTACTTTTTCCACAAAGGTTCATGCGAACTTAGTTCATGATCGCGTTCACACCAAAAAGAGCCGGTACTAAAATTAGTTCATGCGAACCTTTTTACCCCCTCGAAAGTCCCTGCTAGAGAGCAGGGACTTTCGAGCGGCTCTTTTGTGAGAAAAGAGCTATATGTCTGATTGGCTGGGCGGATTGCAAACCACGCCCCGTAAAACTCCCAAAAAGTTTTGTGAAGCCGCCATTTTATTATCCTTGCATTAGCATTATTAGCATTAGCATTAGCCCAGCGCAGAAACGCAGAGAGACTAACTTATGGCAACACAAAATAAAACATGGGAGCGGTGGAGATGAGGAGGTGTCGGCGTTCTGGCGATTTACTCGGAAGGCTTCAGTAGAAGCTGCTGGGACTCCCAGCAGCTTCTACTGAAGCCTTCCCCAACTCCGGGGACTTTGGGCGGCAGTATACGCCGTGAAGTGGTTTGCGGCCTGCCAGTAACCCAAAGCAGAAGAAGAAGAAGTGACGTCAGCGGCTTCATTTGCCTAATCCACCCCAGGGACTTTTTCCGGTGTGAACGCGATCTGTACTTAGTTCATGAGAACTAAAGAGTTCTGATGAAATAAGTTCTAATGAACCTTTGTGGGAAAAAGTACCGCAGTGTGAATGCGCCATATGACTCAGGCTACTATGAACAGTACTGGGAAATATAAACAGGGACCCTTAGGGGAGAGAAAATGAGGACATATTTCACTGATCAAATGATTTTATTGTAAATGAAAAGAGAATAATTTAACATTGCCTGGCGCGCTGACTCTGTGCTTTACTTAGCTATCCCTCTTCATTCCTTCTTTCTCTGCCTTTGTGTTTCTGTCTTCCCCGCTCCTCTGATATCTTACTACCTTTGATTTCACCAAAATCACAGCCACATCCCATGAAAACTGTATGATCTGAGACCTTGTGTGCTGATTATAATCCTGTGTGGGGATCATATCATGATAGTGCTTTCCAAAGTTCAGTGAACTTCAGAGTAGGGGTGTAACGGTTCACAAACATTTCGGTTCGGTACGTACCTCGGTTTTTAGGTCACGGTTCGGTACGTTTTCGGTACAGCAGAAAAAATTATCACATACATAACATTTTTTGTTGTTTATTATAAACTGTGAATAATGTATTCACTCAAATAAATACAAAATAATAAAAATAAACATTAAGGTGCAGCATTTCGATGAACTGAAATAATCTGTATTTGAACTGTACCTACCTAACTACCTAAGCAGCCAGTTTGACATTAGGACTTGCTTGTCATTGTATTTTCATGTTTGTTTAAAGAAAGATGAACTTGTCCACATGGCTGCTGAAAGGGCAGATCTGCTGGCACTAGCAATGTCTCCTGCTGTGGAGAACACCCTCTCTAGGGACAGAGGTAGCAGATACAGCCAGGTAGCGCTTTGCTAACATGGCAACATAAGGATATTTGGCGTTTGTAATAGCTTTGGCTCGGTCTGAACTTTTTGCGAGTGGTGGAGGCTTAAATGCTAGCGGGAGTTGGGTTTGCACTTCAGTCTTTTGGTACCGGTTATATTCACGTTCGGGTGATGCTTTTTCAAATGAGTGTGCAAGTTTGATGTATTGCCAGCCGCGTAACCAATGTTAGTTGAACAATGCCGACAAACAGCTTTGGTTCGGTCCACCTGTCTTTGTTCGTCATCCTTTTACGTAACTGCGAAACCAAAATGTTCCCAAACCGGAGACTTCAATGATGCTTCTACAGGTGCTCCATAGAGGCATCCTGACCTTCTACAGGTGCACCATAGAGAGGATCCTGACCTTCTACAGGTGCACCATAGAGAGGATCCTGACCTTCTACAGGTGCTCCATAGAGAGATCCTGACCTTCTACAGGTGCTCCATAGAGAGGATCCTGACCTCAGGTGCTCCATAGAGAGGATCCTGACCTTCTACAGGTGCTCCATAGAGGATCCTGACCTTCTACAGGTGCTCCATAGAGAGATCCTGACCTTCTACAGGTGCTCCATAGAGAGCATCCTGACCTTCTACAGGTGCTCCATAGAGAGGATCCTGACCTCTACAGGTGCTCCATAGAGAGGATCCTGACCTTCTACAGGTGCTCCATAGAGAGATCCTGACCTTCTACAGGTGCTCCATAGAGAGGATCCTGACCTTCTACAGGTGCTCCATAGAGAGGATCCTGACCTTCTACAGGTGCTCCATAGAGAGATCCTGACCTTCTACAGGTGCTCCATAGAGAGATCCTGACCTTCTACAGGTGCTCCATAGAGAGATCCTGACCTTCTACAGGTGCTCCATAGAGAGGATCCTGACCTTCTACAGGTGCTCCATAGAGGATCCTGACCTTCTACAGGTGCTCCATAGAGAGCATCCTGACCTTCTACAGGTGCTCCATAGAGAGGATCCTGACCTTCTACAGGTGCTCCATAGAGAGCATCCTGACCTTCTACAGGTGCTCCATAGAGAGCATCCTGACCTTCTCAGGTGCTCCATAGAGAGATCCTGACCTTCTACAGGTGCTCCATAGAGAGGATCCTGACCTTCTACAGGTGCTCCATAGAGAGGATCCTGACCTTCTACAGGTGCTCCATAGAGAGCATCCTGACCTTCTACAGGTGCTCCATAGAGAGGATCCTGACCTTCTACAGGTGCTCCATAGAGAGTCCTGACTGGCTGCATCGCGGTGTGGTACGGCAGCTGCACCGCCCTCAACCGTAAGGCTTCACAGAGGGTGGTGAAAGCTGCACAGCATAGCACCAGGACGGAGCTGCCATCCACGGAGGACCTCTGCTCCCAGCGGCTCAGGAAGAAAGCCCTCAGGATTATAAAAGACCCCCACCACCCCAGCCACAAACTGTTCAGTCTGCTGCCGTGCGGCAGGCGCTACCGCAGCATCCGGACTGAAACCACCAGACTCAGGACAGTTTCATCCCACAGGCCATAGACACCTGAACTGTTGAAACAACATACATAACATTCATCTGGCTGCTACTTAGAAATTATCTATCTAATATATCATATTCCAATCACCTGTATATAGACTCTTATTTCACTATTTCACTTTTTGTTTTGTATTTACCTGCACAATTTGTTTCTGTGTTATTGTGTTGCACTGTTGGAGGAGCCTGTGACCTAAGATTGTCATCGTCAGAACCACACTGTCGCTATGTACGTGCGACAGATGAAAGCCTTGAACCTACAGGGAAGAGAGAACCCCCAAAAGCATAGTAGGATCTCTTCACATATTGTGTGGGTACTACTAAACTCAAAGGTTTTCTTTTTAAAATGTTGCCTTCATCAGAACTAATTTAAAATTGGAAATATTAATAAGGAGCTCCAATATTATAACTACAGTATTTTAGTTTAAATAAGCCCAAACATTAACTTTCTTTAAGCAAACCTCTTGCAAACATAGTGTTCAAGAGATTTCACTCCTCACATTAAAATGAAAACCCAATTTAAACATCAGTCCCACAGCAACGCTCTTAAATACTTAACACGCGTTGGATAGGATGTGTGGCTGAAAGAGGCCGGCCGGAGACAACTGTATGTGTATAAATATGACTGTTAATCTATACCAAGAGATATGAGTCAACAAACCCCAGGAGGGTTTTTTAGGGCACAGAAACATTTTAGAGTTGGCAATCCACTCGTCAGTTTTAAGGGGAACTGGTGGCTCTCGAGGGAAGCTTCTAACAAACAGACATGTCTTTCTTCTTGGAAAGTGTGAAAAGCATAGCAACACCCACCAGGAGGAGAGGGTCCCGACAGAGACATGGGCATCCCAAAGACAGTTTCCTACGCCAGCTTCTCAGACAGAGAGACCAGACAGACAGAGACTGTAACGGAGGTTTCTGTTGTGTTATTCTGAAAGGAGTCTGAAGCACACCAAACGTTTGAAAGTGCTTGACTGTGGAGTCAGTATAAGAGAACAAGACAGAAAGAAACAGCATGATGAGTCAAAGTTCATGTAAATCTGAGAACGGTTTCTCAGCGGGAGGGAACACAGGACGAAGGAAGTAACAGAAATAAAAAAATAAAACATCTGATCCCTGAGACTTCTGAAGCGATCAATGAGAAATAACGTGATATCTGTCCCAGGAAAAAACACCTTCTACCTTTTCTGGCAGAAACTCAATCAGAGAGTGACACATTGCAAGCTCTTGACCCCAAAGCCGAGCAGCACTGAGCACTCACACTTCCTGTGGATTTCATTAGGAACTGCGAATGTGTTTCACAAACACAGATATAGCAGGCGTGGTGTGAAAAGATAACATCTTGAGTCTGAGATGAAAAGAGCATTTCCTTATGAGGTTGTGTAAGCGGTGGGGGTGCATTCATATAGTTCATGTTACAACATGTTCTTTATCAAAAGAAATGGAATCCAATGGTTCATACTAGTTATTGCTGGGATAATGTCTCTCCTCCAAACAGAGGTAGTTATCTTTTCATTTCAATGTAGCAACACGAAGCAGGTCTGTGGAGCTTTAGCTGCTTCTGTGCTAGTTTAGGCTACAGAATGCTGTGGATTAAATCATGTTTGTGTCTGTTCTGACTATAGACTGTATTGAATACAGAAGTATTAGGTTTCTAAAGAGCCATTAGAGCTTAAAGTATTTGGTATTTAAACACATGAGTTACATACGTTATTATTTGGGCACCATTTCCAAAGTTAGCGAATAGCGATAGAGGCCAGGTTGTTTTGTACCAGGCTGTAAACATGTATATTTCTGCTGTAAAGTTCTGTATTTTGACATGGTTGGTGCCACCCTCTAGTGGCACCAACAATGTCACTGCACCTACACACAGGGAACACCTACAATCATACGCTGTGTCTTTATTCTGATACTCTTACCCCTAGATTCCACCGGGTCCGTCTGCGTCGTGTTACGGCCACGCCGCGGCGTTCGACAAGATCGCGGCCACTCTAGTCAATGGGTGCTATTCCACCAGACGCGCCACGTTACGGCTCAGAAGCGTCCCAGAAGCGTCTCGCCGCTGGGCTCCGCTCGAAATAGGATTCAAGTCTATTTTTCCACGCAACGCAAGGCGTTGCAGAGGCGGCGGGCAGGAAGTGGACCGGTGACAGGCACTGTGTAAATTATATATATAGAATAATTATGATGCTGAATGCATATTTTTACCACTAAAATACAGCAACACATCTTTGATTCATGTCGTTTATAACTGGAATATTACAATTATTATTAACTTTGTCTGTACAAAGTAGCCTGTCCAGGAAAAATGCCCAAATCAACAAAAACTGCGAGCCGGCAGGCAAGACGCTCCGCTTCTCAAATCGCACACGGCTTCTGTGCCCGTACAGGAAGTGACGATTGCCGCTGTTTGCTAGCTAGGTAGCAAAGTTATAATTGACGGTACTTAATCATCTCCGAATGCCCACTTATTCCAATTAAATAATGGTGGCTTCTTCTCAATAAAAATTGAGTCTGTAAAATAGTGAATAAAAACACATGTTTAACTTTTATTTGTTGTGCTGTGTTTGTCTGAGCAACGGCAATTGCAGCAACCGCAACTACCATTATGTAGCCAAGATGGCGATTTTTGAGTGTGAGAAATGTCCAGCATTACAAACTTTTTCCAGTTATATAACTGGAAAAAGTTTGTAATGCTGGACATTTCTCACACTCAAAGTGCAATAATTGGATTATCTTATTGCAATACTTCACATGGGGACGCACTTAGCAAATGTCAGTACAAAAACATGCAAAACGAGGCAAAGCCAAGAGACTACAATCTTCTACAAATGTATGAAAAAGTAAAAACATATCACATTCCTGAATGTATTTTGTATAAACTTGGACAATGTTATAAAACAGTTTATATTCATAAAAACACTAACAAACACAATGCTGGGTTTGCTGGTGATAACTTTTCATATTTGATTTTCTCCTCACGACGTCCATCCTGTCAAGCCCTGCACAACAACACCATGCAATACCGAGGAAGATATGAAAAGGGGAAGACATTGACAATGATGAAAACCAATACAATAGCCAGTAAAATGAAAGTGGAAAGGAAACTGCTTCAATTTAAACTGGGAAAAAATGATATTCTTGCATCACTGTTCTTTTTAGGTAGGATGGCTCAAACCCAACACAACAGCTGCTCAATAGCTGCCTGGCGTCCTGTTATAATCACCTGGGTAACATAATCACTCTGCCTAATGGGATCATTAATAAGGCCAATCAATCACAATAACTTTAAACAATATTTCAAAACCAACATCCCTGATATCCCTTGAGCTGCATTAGTAAGATCTGCCTGTCTCTGAGCTAAAAAAAAAAAAAGGTACTTGAGCTAATGAGTTTTTGCTTATCAATATTGAAATGAAGGCAGCAAGATACTCTAAAAGGGAATTAAACCCCGTGCTGTGGCGGGAACCTGTGCTGTAAGTCTGAGAATGGTATCATGTATTATTCTGGAGTTGTTGTGTCGACAAGAATGTTAACACACCAATGTGTCGATGCTTTTCAAAGAGAAAATATAGTTAGTAAAAGAAGTGACATTTTCCCATCTCCGTCCGTGTGCTGTGCTTCTGTTGTCCGCAGGGCACATTGTTATCCTCAGTGCGAGGGATCCACATTGATCCAGTCCTGTCCATCTCCCGCTGAAGACAATATTGCTCCGATACATCAGCTCCCAGTCTTCAGGACAGATGCTGTGGAGACTGTTGGAGACGCATTGGGGATTTGTGGAAGAACCTCAAAACGCTGCCAGGTCGATGAGAGAATCAGCAGCATTCTGCTCAGAGGGCCCTCAAAAAAAGTGGAAATGGGAAAATAATCTCGTCAATCGATATCATGGGCATGAGTGAGTCAGAGACACACGGGGTGAGAAGTCATGTGTTATCCCCTTTGGGCAGGGGACACTGGAGAGGACTTTTAAAGTAGGGACAGATTTGGAAGATGCATTTGTCTCATAACTTTGTTTCCATCAGATTATTTTCTTTGCAAAACATGTATTTTTATTAGTGCTGTCAAAATTATCGCGTTAACGGCGGTGATTAATTTTTTGAATTAATTGCGTTAAAATATTTAACGCATTTAACGCATGTGCAGAATGGCCCGCCCCATACGCACCAGTGGCAGCGCCAGGGTATGGCTGGGGTAGGCTACACCCATACCAAGAAATGTTTTAGCCCCACCATGAAAAATGATGTTAAAGTAAGCAATAAAGTCTGCCAACTCGCGCGGAGTAAATTGCACAGACAGCAGTTAGTCAGATTGATTTCAGTAGCCACGGTTTTGAAAACTTTTGTCACGTAGTGATCGTCTTCTCAATAGAACATCTTTGATAACGGCGTGGTGTTGTTGCAAGAAGTCCCGACGGAGAATACTTTTGCTGTAGTACAGGGTGCACATAACTGGTACGCAGGTTGTAATCTGAAATGCGTACCGTCACTTGTGTCACAAAGCGCATTTGCGTACCGACGTACTTGTGAAGCTTTTCCAGAAGGCGGTTCGGTCCGTATGCACAGACGGGGCTGCTGTTAACGTCGGTCTGTACAACGGACTTGTGCCAAAACTACGCCAACCGGCTGCGGAGGGAGACTCCCCCCCTTCACTGGAGAACTGCGCTAAAACAGCTGATCACAACGTTCACACTCTGTGGTCACGAAGTACTCCACTAGCCCCCCCCTGTCGACTTTCCTTTAGTACTCTCCCGTTGATAGAAATCAACACGTAATGAATTAAGACCCCACGGTTTGATGATTGATAGGTGTGTGGGTTGTCTTTCATTTTGACACGCAGAAAAATGTTATAATAAACATAGATACTGTATGTTAAATGGATATATCCGCCTTCTTTCCATTCCCACAACATATACATACATAAATGGCATATTTTGGACATAGTTCGAATGGTGATTAATCATGATTAATTAATTTTTAAGCTGTGATCTGATTAAAAATTGTAATCGTTTGACAGCCCTAATTTTTATTAATATCAGTGTAGCAAGGAGGATAAAGAGAGTGTGTGCCTTAAAGGTGTCCTATTATATATTTTTAGGGCATATTATAGGTCTCAAATATATAAAAAACATGTCTTTGAAGTGTTTTAAACAAAATACTAAACAGATCACCCATTATAGACATGCCTCATATCCCTGCTGATTCTGGGTCCGTAGCTTTAAAGAAAAACTCAATTTGAAAATATTTGACAAAAAAAGATGAGGGGGAGCTCATGCCTGCTCAGCATTCTACCCAGATACTCATAGGCCATATCATGTTCTAAACCACATGGAGGATCATTTCTGAAACAGTTTGGAGCTCAAATGCTTTTTTCTTTCTGGTTTACCACAAAGTGGGTGAGTTCCTTTTTATTTCCTGCTTTTTTACTCTCTCCAGTACAGGTTAGCTCTGAGTGTTAGCGATGCCTGTGTTAGAAATTAAAATCAATGTTGATATGGCGTAATTTGAATTAAATACACCATTTAATTTAAATCAGTTTTATTCTGAAAAACCTGAAGTTCACTAACTATTAGACCCTCTAGAAAAACGCGGCCTAAAATCCTTGATTATGCGGGCTAAAATCCTTGATTATGCGATCAAACATGCGGGGTTTTATGTGATTTTATGCGGTGAAATTGCGGGAAGTTGCGAAATATGCGGAAAAAATAAATAAATATTGGGCTGTCTTATTTATTTATTCTCTCTCACACACAACCTGCCACTAACGTTAAACCCCTTTACTATTCAATTAAACACATTCAATGTTTATTTATTGTAAAAGCAATTGGGCTATTTTAATCTCTCTCTCTCTCTCTCTCTCTTCTTCTCTCTCTCGCTCTCTTCTATCTCTCTATATCTTCTCTCTCTCTCTCTCTATCTCTCTCTCTCTCTCTCTCTCTCTCTCTCTCTCTCTCACACTTCTCCGCCTCATTCTGTTTTCATTTACTCGTTCGTTATCTAACCAGCTTCAATCTTGTAGGCTACTCACTTCGTTCCTTGTAGCCCTCGAAAGGGTTTTGGAGGTTGATGCCTCGGTGAACGTGAGTTGTTTGGCTTTCTTGTCCGCAGCAGCAGAAAGCATTTTCGAATGTTTGAATGAATCAAAGTGGGTCGTCACCGTCGATGTTTTCTTATGCTCCAACACACAGTCGCACGGGGTGCAGAATAGTTTCCCCACAGACATTGGGGTACTGCTTTGCCCGGTCTTTAGCAGAAATGTTCGTCGGTAAATGAGATGGATTAGATGTTTTCATCTTGGTGAAGAGAAACTCTCGTGTGAGCTGATGACAACAGGAAGAGCAAGCCAAGGATTGACCTCTTCCACCTGCTGACCCGGACTGACCGGACACATGGGGAGAGAGCCTCCACTCGCACATTTCATGTTGTACACCACCACATCTTTTGTGTAATTAAATGCTGTTAACTTTTATAAGCTTCCCTTGACTCTTTTCAGTCTCTCCTGCCTTCAGGGTTCTAGAATACACTAACACCTGCTAATGTAAACACAGACCATATTACTTCCAAAACTTTGCGCATTGTTTCTGATAACAACGTTTCTGATTGGGCCGTGGGTCCAGCAACTCTGGATCAGCTCCGTTGTTCCCCCGTTTTTAGAGATTTGGGTACGGAGGGAAAAATAAAGGGTTTTGTTTTCTGACACTTTGTGAATGTCCTGACACACCGGAGACACATCTATGTAGAAAAGACATACAAAAGTGCATTTTGCATGACAGGTGACCTTTAACTGTACATTCATAATTAGACCCTCCAGAAAAACGCGATTCTGCGATCGCAGAAATTACCGCATAATCAGCAAAATGGCGCATATTTTATATATATATTCGAAAATGCTTTCTGCTGCTGCGGACAAGAAAGCCAAACAACTCACGTCCACCGAGGCATCAACCTCCAAAACCCTTTCGAGGGCTACAAGAAACGAAGTGAGTAGCCTACAAGACTGAAGCTGGTCAGATAACGAACGAGTAAATGAAAACGGAATGAGGCGAGAAGTGTGTGTGTGTGTGTGAGAGAGAGAGAGAGAGAGAGAGAATAAATAAATAAGACAGCCCAATATCTATTTTTTCCGCATATTTCGCAACTTTCCGCAATTTCATCGCATAAAATCACATAAAACCCCGCATGTTTGATCGCATAATCAAGGATTTTAGCCCGCGTTTTTCTGGAGGGTCTACATAATGCGCTAAGTAAAGATCAACTAAACTGTCAACACTTTTAGTACTGTCATCTAAACTGGTTATTTGCATAATACCACGCAATTAAAATGAGCAGAAAATACATTTGTGTTTTTTTAAATCAAAGTTATTATGAACACCTGGGGTTTGTGACACCCATGGTTTAGTTGGGACATTGTGCTAAGCATCCAATATCAATTCACTTGATTATTTCTTTTAAAGTTGTGAAACAAACGTGTTTTGGTTAGAAGCTTGAAATAAGGTCTGGAGCTGAAGAGATGTTCACGTTTTGTTCCAGGAACTAAACAAATTCAGTAAATACACCACTGATAAATGTCCAAAGCTTCTGTGTGTCGGGAAACCAACGGGTGCCAACACGTTTCTAAATAAGACGACTGCTCGTCCTCATGCTGAACATTCGCTGCCTTCAGCTTAGCCGTGGTGATGCACAGCCGTGATGTTGTTTGTTAAAAAAAAAGCCCAACGATAGCTTTTTACTTATGGGTTAATAATAATAATAATAATGGATATTGTGTCTAAAAATGTGTTAATATCATATTTTCTTTAATATTCCAAAATCCAAAAGAAAACTCCCATTTCCTTCCACTCTATCGGTCACTCCCATCAGTTGCAACACATCGCAGTAGACTCTGCTGTGTTGCCAACTTTAATCAACTTTAAACTGTTTTTTCTAGAATCAAAGAGGCCATGGGTCATGATAGTTCAGTCAGAGATGGGCTTATTTCACACACACACACACACACACACACACACACACACACACACACACACACACACACACACACACACACACACACACACACACACACACACACACACACACACACACACACACACACACAGTGAATGTTTGGCTCTGGGCGTCTCGCTGCCACCCTTTTCATCTGTGCTGCAGTCAGGGCAAGGAACTCAAAAGAAGCATGAATACACTAAAGTGACAGTCTCTAACAGAATCACACATTCACTGCTCATGAATACAAATGTGTTATATTTCCAAGAAACTGGCCTCTTCGGAGATGTGTGAAGCAGAGGTTGTTTTTCGAAGGTTGACTAATTCAGGGTTTATTCTCGGTCATTTGGGGCAAGATTTTATGAATTCCGTACCAAAGAACACACAATGATGTAATATTAGTGCAGAAGAAACTGCCACAGATCAACAACGATGTTCAACATACTCTCTAAAAGTGTTCACATATTTTGTCTATGTTTATTTGATTTGTAAAGTCCATCTTATCACACACTCTTCTGAAATAAGCACCAGCAATGAAAAAACCCAGTTACTTTTATCTTAAAGTCTGGCCAAGTATTTTATAATTCATTTGGAGAAATTGAGATACTGTTTTATTATCCAACAACATTTGGAAAGTAATAAAAGAGGTAAAAACGATAAAACTGTAATTTGTGATGAAAGACTGTTGATGAAATAAAAATCTATAGAATCATTGAAGCTGTGAATAACTAATAATAGTTTTAAGGGAAACTTCTGTGTAGCAATGCAGTGGGAGTCACCGACTCATGAAGGAGACACGGGACGAGCAGGAGTTCTGATGTCAAACACTGGTAGTTTAATACAAGCATCGGCCGGAGAATTTCACATCACAAGTCACACAGTCAAAGGTTCTGACTGCACGGGTGGGTTGCCATGTCAATTCTGATCAGCCTCGCATCTTGGTAGACCCTTTAACTAGTTTACCGAGAGCTAATCAGCATATTGGGGGAAGGTATACATGAACACCTGGAGACACTGAATCACTTTATCTGACTCTTGTGACCGAGAGTTGACCGGTCATACAACTGATAATGTCAGCAATAGCTGACACTTCCCATTCCTTAAGACAGATAACAGACTTAGGCTTCGTCGTAAATGTCAACAGGCCGAAAGGTCAAATATCTTAAGTAAAGACAACATTAATTCCTAACAATAGTTTTAATAGAAATCTTCTTTTGCAGGTTTATGGCTGATCTAACTACAGATGTTTTGCAGAACAGAACACAAATAAAAAGGGAAAAGAGATTGTGAAATGATAAAAGGAAACTAGCTTACAGAATGTGTCATTGTATAATTAAAGCTCATAATTGTTTACTACTGGATACAGACTACATTATTTCTGTGAACAAACTGTAAAATACATTCTCTCAATTAAATAAATCTAGGTAAGTCTCACACTTTGTCATTGTTAAGAAAATAAAATTGACATGCTGTAATGGAAGATAATTCATTATTGTTATTTATTACATGGATTAGTTAAATACTATTTTGGTCCATTTGGAAATTCAGATGTCCGCTTTATTTTCTCCAACAGACTGCTGCTAAGAAGGACGCTCTGATCGAGGGACAACAACAAGGTCCAGTCAATTTAAAATCACCAGTGGCCAGGAAAACACCTACACTAGCGATAATATGGAGCAACAGATTGTCACAATCCTAGTTGCCTGTCTTGTCATGATTTTATGTTGAAATTATGTTCTCCCTGTGTCTTGTCTTCCCTCCTGTGTCTGATTGTGTTCACCTGTTGCCCCTGTGTTCTGCCTCCCATGCCCAGCTGTGTATTGTCTTCCTTCCTGTGTCTGATTATCTGATTGTGTTCACCTGTTGCCCCTGTGTTCTGCCTCCCCTGCCCAGCTGTGTATTGTCTTCCTTCCTGTGTCTGATTGTGTTCACCTGTTGCCCCTGTGTTCTGCCTCCCCTGCCCAGCTGTGTCTTGTCTTCCTTCCTGGGTCTGATTGTCTCATTGTGTTCACCTGTTGCCCCTGTGTTCTGTCTCCTCTGCCCAGCTGTGTCTTGTCTTCCTTCCTGTGTCTGATTGTCTCATTGTGTTCTGCCTCCCCTGCCCAGCTGTGTATTGTCTTCCTTCCTGTGTCTGATTGTGTTCACCTGTTGCCCCTGTGTTCTGCCTCCCCTGCCCAGCTGTGTCTTGTCCTGTGATTACCCTTCTGTGTATGTAGTCTTGTCTTCCCCTGTTCTCCTTGTCTTTCCTGTCACCCTTCATGTTTGTCACGGTTAGTTTTGTCTGGATGCTACCTCGTGTTGCCTACTTTAAAGTATTTTAATTGTCAGCAGCTTTTTTTTGTAAATAAAGCTCGCTTTTTGTTACATTTTGAAACCTGCTTC
This sequence comes from Pseudochaenichthys georgianus, assembly GCF_902827115.2. Taxonomy (NCBI): domain Eukaryota; kingdom Metazoa; phylum Chordata; class Actinopteri; order Perciformes; family Channichthyidae; genus Pseudochaenichthys; species Pseudochaenichthys georgianus. The sequence goes on from NC_047512.1 coordinate 42,389,557, forward strand.
CCTTTTTAAACTGCATTTGGGTCCTACCTTTTCCCGAATCGTAACACAGATTTCCTCATGACAATAGTTTATATTCTCTTACGACTAAATATCACTTTGAAATGACTTTCAATTAGTTGGGGCACCACTACATGTCAACAGGGACTTCAGTACAGCACACCACTCTCTCTCTATCACACACACAGCTTTTTAATGACACCACTTGGAATTTAATCCTGCAGTACTGTGTTATATAAATACTCTAACCCATGAACAACTATTTGTGTACACACACACACACACACACACCACACACACACACACACACACACACACACACACACACACACACACACACACACACACACACACACACACACACACACACACACACACACACACACACACACACACACACACACACACACACACACACACACACACCTCTGTGACCTTGTTTTGGTGAGAAATTGAATTAATGTTGATTACTGGAGTCATGCAGTATTATGTGTTTAATGGGGCGTTGAGAGGGAGACGGGACAAAGAAGAGATTTAGAGGGACTGCAGATCTGGGTCAGAAAGGCATCTTATTCAGAGTGAGCCATGGAGCGGTTAGATTTCTGCTATGTTGCTGTTTTTGTCAGTACAGTTAATTACTAATGGGATTTAAATTGCAGTCTTTCAATAGCAAAATGGTGGAAGTTACAGTAGCTTATTTATCAAAAGAGACCAGTTCGACCCCTACCACCTTGAAACTGTTATCGTTATTGAGCAAAGCAGTTCAAGTTGCATTTTTTACTTTTACTGGACTTTACTGTTCTCATACTATACATAATATTATGTTGGCTCTATCCTTAACCCCTTTTCTAAAGTGTTTAGTATCTTTTATAAATACTTATGCTTTCATAGTTATCTTGCATGATCCCTGATCGATCAGTATGCCGTCATGTCTCCACTAGCTTACTTACTTCAGTGAGCCTACATTTATAATAGATGAGAGCAACACTCCCTCTGGAACTCACTCCCACAACCCATCAGAGACTGCACTGACCACCTTCAAAAGACTCACCTCTTCAATTTGACTTTAACTATATTTATTTGTTGTTTTTTTCCTTTTCACTATCTTTGTAAAGCGACTTTGAGCACCTGTAAAAGCGCTTACTTTAAAAAAGAAAGAAGAAGAACTGTGGCTTCAGGCCATCCACAGGGTGGACCAACGGGACCTGGTCAGGTAAATGCCAATCGTCAAAACTGTTTTAATGTTAAAAGTATAAAATAAAAAACGCTGAGAAGCCAAGGAAATCCCGGTTTAAGTGTTAGCCTGCGCCTCACATTGATCCCCTGTTGAAACCATACTGATAATCGATCAAATTACATCATGTAACTGTTTGCCTGACGAAACATCGTTGTTGGGCTCCTTGTAGATGAAAACATTTCACCCTCTTCAAAATGTTTTGATGTGATAATCAAATATCTTAGTATGTGTATTTACTGCAAGTCAGATGACAGCGCATGTTTTCACCCAAAATGCACCCATATAGGGAACGTACCCGGATGAGTTGGTCTCATGTATGCCCACATTATTAAAGAACGTTTTTAACTAGTTTCAATTATTCAATGAGACAATCCTTATCGTTTGAAAGACAACATTAAAAAGGCTTCTTCTGATTGAATGTAATTGATTTATATGTAAATATTAATAAACATGATCCAGACTTTGTTTTCCTCAAGAAAAAATACATTCACAATAAAATAAAATAAGGAAGAGCTGAGCTTTTTTATATTTTAGAAAGTGCCAGTGAAATATTTTAATTAATGCTCAACAACATTTCTGAATCTTCAGCTATAGCCTTGTCTAATGTCTTCAAACAGATTGTGTTGACAACAGATGTTTGTGTCATCACTGCCTGATATCTTTATTCTTGTTACACATCTGATTTATAGTTTATTTCATTAGTTTGTGTTGATTGCTCGTTGTTTTACTTTGGTTGCTGTCCGTACATCTCGAGGGTTTAACCTGATACAGAATACATTAAAGCTGAATTGGCCAATGTGTAATGATTACTGAATACGATATTCAAGGACAGTGCACATCTAATGGAAGTGAAATAGTTTTGCACATACCAAAATCATTCCTCTGTCATTAGAGTCAGTGAAATAGAGTTATTGGATTTATTTTGTTCAATGATTGCTTTGAACGATATACTGAAAAGGGGTTGGGAACTGGCGTTGTGTCTTACAATACCAAAGCTTTACAGAAAGCTTGGCCAAGGAAAACAGAAAGGTCAATACAAAAGACCCAGAAAAGTGTTCAGTTCTGCCCAACTCTCCTTTCTTTAGCATACTTATCCAACTTTGACAGTTCCGAAGCATATCTGCTTCAACATCAGACTCCACAGAATACGGTTGCCACCAAAAGATTAAGAAAGACGTCATGAGAGATAGTCCTCTAGCCAGAAGAGATTCACAGAATCCAATCTCTGGTCAGAGTGAGATGGCTCAATGCTATTTTGGATTCTGTAAAGTGGCTAACAATCTGAACCTGATTGGGTCAATACGCTTAGAGTTAAGACTAGTTCAGTAGTTCATTATCAGTCATGTCTGGCAACAAGACGCTGTTTCCACCTGGCATCAAAGAGACTAAAGTATCCACTTGAGATCTATTTAACAAAAGGGTCCGGTCAAGCTGTCAGCTGTGACAAAAAAAAAACACATTGCCCCCTCCCATATTATCTCTTTCATTATATATTTCTGGACCTTTCCACACTTTTGTTGTGGAAAAATACCAGTAAAACCTAATTTGTACATTTTAATTGTCTTGACTTTCCCTTTGCTGAGCAGTGATGCAGTGTTTACATCTAGGTTTTTTATTGTGAAGTGCAGGGTATAAATATAGGGCTTTTATTTTGAAAGTTAAAATAGAGAAATTGAGGCTGTAAAGCATGGCCATTATTATGGAAGCAATAAAGTGCTGGCCATCTTGGTTCAGACAACAGAGTCTTGGTGATGGGAAAATGGAGAAAAAGGCTCCAGTTCTGAAGACATATTTTCCGTCCTGGTCCGTGACACATGAGGACACGTAAAAATGTACACTAAAAAAGATATGTGGGCAAATGCCTCCCAAATCACACCGGCAATATTGGTCTTTGTGGTTGTTTAAAGCTGACCTCTTGTGATCCGATTGCTCAAAACGCATCTAATGTAAACGGTGTGTAAGATAGTAAATGGCTCTCCATTTGAAACAAAACATTACAAAACAAATCGCTGCAATGGTTGTGTACTTCCTCTCAGTCCAGCTTGTTCCTGTGGGCCGGGGAACAGTCTGGTTTAAATGACATAGCAAATATATATATTTTACTTACAACAAACAAAACCCATTTATTTTACCTGCAGTCTCACTGTGGACATTTAAAATAAAGCCAAAGAGACAACGTTTAATCCCATAAGCATGTGTGCTGTCAATGTGTGCATTTAGATTTGGTTGTGCATGTGTGCACCTGAACAACCTTTTGGATAAGCTTTGTGTTTTCTCTTTTTCCAAATGTAGCGTGAACATCTGGCTTTCCAGCAGGATCCAACAGAACCAGGCCAGAGAGAGAAAGTGACGGAGGTAGCGGTAAAAGACTGGGAGAATGAGAGCGGGAAGGGTCAGAGAAGAAAAGAACCGCTAACAGAATGGCTCACCTGAAAGAGGAGAGGAGAGGAGAGGAGAGATGGAAGAACTGAGATATATATTTATAAGATAAGCCTTTATTTATCCCCAAGGAAATTGTTGTGCCAGAGTTACAAAAATACAATAAACACAACAGCATAATAGTAAAACTGTACACTAAAAGTGCAGTAAAAAGAGCAATTCAATATCTACAGGAAACAGACGGTCACATAATTAATGTAAATATTACCAGTGCAAACTAATGTAGTGGCAGATACGCATTTAAATTGCATTTTTTAGAGGAACCTGTGACACAAGTTTCTCATTGCACACATACACTGCAGCTGTGTACATGACATTAAAACGTTGAACCTTTGAACATAGGAAAGTGTAAAGCTCCATCAGACGGCGTTGCGGTAATTCTCAGAGTACTCAGCATAATCCAGCGGCACACGGAGAGCTCCGTCTGAGAGCATTGTGCAGCTAAACCTGTCTGCAGGTGTGGAGTCTCAACTAGGCTACAGACTGGAACTGTTTACAGCTGTTATAAAGATCTATGGCAGCCTGGAGGTTATGGGTGACGTCTCTCTATGGAGCACGAGACAAGACGGGGTGTCTTGTCTCGTGTTCCATCTCACGTGGGCCTCTTGACAGCTAGATTGAAAGTGATGTATCAGTCTGTGTTCAGACTGAACCGTCGAGAGTACATACAAGAAGTCAACGTTTTGGACGTATTAAAGCCTCAAGTTTGACATTTTGGCCGTCACCATCTCTGTTTATTTAGAACGATTTTCGGACAGAATGGGGCGATGTTCAAACAAACTCGTAGAAAAACATTTGAGGCTAATTCATTGGTACGATAATTGTCATATAAACCTATTTAATTTTTCCTTCTATACGATCATATTTATTTTTGCAACCAGTTGAGTCGCCCTTTGAAAGTCCATTTAAAGGAATGCCGGCTTAAGCACTTCTGCATTGGCTTCACTTCTCAGACCCGGAGGTAACGCTCCCAGTTCTGAAACGTAATCGAATTGAAATGGCGGCACAAATGCATACAAAGTCAGTACAAATACTTGAATGGAAGCAGAGAGCAAAGCAAATCATTGTATAGCTGTTTAAAATACCTGTAAGAACTGGACTTCCTGTTTCCTGTTCCACTCACATGGTTGTGAACAATTTCACAAGCTGAATAAGCAGTTAGTACAATTTGAATAACAATTGAGTGAAAACATTGTAAATTGCTACCTTTGCAATTCATTAGCCTTTGGTCTGACCCCACATTCATTACCTTACCTTACATTACCTTTACCAATGATGGTTGGCATTGGCATCATGACGAATGAACATGCAATAGTCTAGACAAAAGCTTATTAAGTTTGAGTTTAGCCTAATTAATACTTTACCTAACCCTCTCTTTAATTTTGATGAAAAAATAACATACAACATATTATAGACTATTACAAACAAACACAAACTAAAACAGGATGATGATGATGATTGACTTGCCTTACTGTTGTATGCCTCCACCAACTAGTCAAGTTGCAGTTTACATTCATGTCCGTCCATAATGTCATCATTTGTGTACAATTATCATAGTTAGCGTATTGTTCATGTGATCTTAAACGTTGAGCCTTAAATTCCCCTCAGGTCATTATTGATTCCAAGTGGACGTTCTTAACGAATGTTAAGAAATGGGATATTCACAAGAGTAGAACGAGTGGGCAGACAACCAGAAAATATATAAATAACGACAATGGTAGGGCTTTAGAGAAAGAAATAAGTTCATATTCAACCTAGACTGAATGAACTGGAAGGTTTAATATAATGACTAAAAAGACCTACATATCAACAGTTCATTGACTTAGAGACTACAATGAGAACAAGGAGAGTTGACCGATGACAAATTAAAAGCATTAACTGCCCCAATGACAGTAGTGTTAACCAATGGTAATGCAGTTTTCGGGCAAAATGCATATAACTCTTCCAAAATGTGTGCAGCAACAATCGATGGCAGCTAGTTGAAAAGACAGAATGATTGTCACCAGCTGGTCACTGTGTCTTGCTCAGAAGGTCTTTACATCTGGTCATTATTAGCATTATGGTCACATCCCAATATGCTTATTAGCGCGGCAGTCAAACGTAGTGCTTCGGAGGTCAAAACTAATGATGGAGGACACTCTCAAGAGACCCCTGGTGTTCAATGTGAAGGTCATGTGACAGATGGAGACTTCCATCCATAGGTAACTATTGATGACCATTACTTGACTGTCTTTAGAGCCAGGAAAGAATCAATCTATCACTACTACTACTTTTAATGATAACGGTTTATTTAAAGGTTCATACAGGTTCCCAACCCAGATTTTTTGAAAGGTTTTAACCTTCTTAAGGCGAGACATGGCAGGCAAAAACATCGTTTTTCAAGTACTGGTCAATTTTGAGATTTTGTGCTATTTTGATTCTATAACATGTTTTCTTTCAGGCTTTTGGAAGGAAAACGTACAAAATACACATTTAAGTCTTTATTTTACTATAGTTTGTCTATTTGCGTCTGTAGATTTCTCCTAAATTCACCAAAAGTTAGCATTCTAACGTAACATATAGTACCGCGACCGCTGTGTGCACCATGTCAACCGAGATATCGTTGGAAAGCTGTGTCTCTCCTGCACAATCTCATCGGATCCAAATATGGTCATTTCCTTTGTATCAGCAACCAATCGTGAAAGCACAAAGGGGTCTTAAACCAAGAAACAAAATCTCATTGGCTGGTGTCAATTTCTGACAACGTGATTCGTTCAGATGCGTCACGTGGTGTGCTAAAACACTTCCTGGTTAGCTTTCCGCTGGAAATTAAAATCTCAAAATGGCAAAAGAACGGCGAAAAAAACGTTCACAGAGAAGACGACAACAATTGTCACTTGCACGAAGCAAGGTTATACAAAAAACAAATGACCCCGAACATGAAATACCTTCACGGAGTGCGTCGAGGCGCAAACTGTCATCCAAAGAACAGGAGGGTTCAGCTAGCGCCTCACTGCAATCTTCAAAATGAGTTTTTTCTCCTACTCTGAGTTCGAAATTTCAACTTCAGTAGCACGTAGAGACACCAAACCTTCCAGTTATATTCCTATCAATATTATGAAGGCTTTTACAGAAGGGTTTGTTCATATATCATTCATAGCCTGAATTATACAACATCGTATACCTAAAAACATGGCGGAAATGGATATTTTAGGGCTGTTGACAGTATTTTCTGATTTATGGAGTGATAAAAAGAGATATCCAATATCCCTTCTGTAAAAGCCTTAGATACTAATATGACTACAAAATGAAACAAGAATTTTGAACCTGGCTTTATCCAAAGTTCAGATTTCGATTCCTGAAATGTGTTAAAATATGTGCATATTTAATGAGATAATGGTTAATTTGCATATTTAAACATGCAATACAAAAAACAATTGCCTTATTGTAAGTAATTAACTGGAGACATTTCTAGCTGATACCTTTAAGTTAAAAAAAATTACCCTATTCACCTGGGGTGTCTCGCCTTAAGCAGAATTAATTCTCCATTCAAGATGGTCTTTGTTTTCCTAGAGGTCACATATTACAAGAGTTTAATGTCTTAACATATAAATGCATATTGAAATGATCTGACCAGCCCTAGAACGCAGCAAAAAGCACAACAACATTCACCTGCATGAGCTGTGACTTGTCATGGTCCTTAGTTTGGCCAATGGACACATCTAGGCAAGTTTAGGGCCTGATGTGTTCAAATGTCTTCATTTGATTTACATTTTTAAGGATATGTTTTCCACTTCAGTCCTTTCCTCTTAATGAACTCTAACATTTGATTGGAAAGTCAAACCTCTAACTTCTTCATTTAGTCCCCCCAGCCTGCCCAAATCTTCTTTTGTCTCTCCTATGAAGACCAGTTGCGTGAGCTGTGTGTGGTCAAAGGAGACATATGCTGCGGGAAATCGTTGCTTTATGTGTTATTCTAACCTTTGGTCAACCGCGGACCTTATTGATTGGTAGGAGCTTTGCTTAACTCATGTCTGAAAGACCTTTCCAATGTCAACTGAATCAGTTCTGAACTGTCAATCATTGTGTGGAAACAAGTAGGATCTCTGCCTTTTATATTCTACATTTGTACCAGATCTTATTCCCATAAGAAATGCACACACACGTACTCTGTAACATTAAGGAAAAATAAAAGTTGAATGGTTGTGATGTGTGCATCCCTTTACATAATCATCTGAGCTGGGAGCTCAGTGCTGCATCAAATCAGATGAAAAGAGAAAATGCTTACTGGCCAACATTCAATGCAGCCAACATACTGTATATTGAAACAGTTCGATAAAACACTTTGTGGTTCCAAATGGAGAAAATACAAACATGAATGACCTGTCATGGTTGTGATATTATGCCCAACTGGCGTCTTGTCACACAGCAGCAGATCAAACAGTGTCTTTGCCAAAAGCTTTGTGTATGTCTTTAAGAAACGGAGGAAGTGGAATAAGGCCAGCGGTCAGTACATGACCTTGTTCTGGTCCAAATAGATAGCTCTGTGTGTGTGTGTTTGCTCATGTGTTTGTGTGTCTATAGAAGCAGTATTAACAAGTCCTCACACCACCTCTGGCACACCACAGTGTCCTCTCTTTGGCTCTCTATACAAGCCTTTTAATGCATGTGTTTTATTAAAAAAGAGTCCAATTTAAAAAGAAATGTACAAAGTGAAAGTCAATGCATTTTGCTCAATATCACAAAGTACTTTCGATGATCGTTTGAGGCAGAAAAGGTTTGGGGTGATGGAGCATTGTTGTTATTAACGACTGTAGAAATACTTTGGTTGAATACCTATTAGACGCATTCACACTGCGGTACTTTTTCCACAAAGGTTCATGCGAACTTAGTTCATGATCGCGTTCACACCAAAAAGAGCCGGTACTAAAATTAGTTCATGCGAACCTTTTTACCCCCTCGAAAGTCCCTGCTAGAGAGCAGGGACTTTCGAGCGGCTCTTTTGTGAGAAAAGAGCTATATGTCTGATTGGCTGGGCGGATTGCAAACCACGCCCCGTAAAACTCCCAAAAAGTTTTGTGAAGCCGCCATTTTATTATCCTTGCATTAGCATTATTAGCATTAGCATTAGCCCAGCGCAGAAACGCAGAGAGACTAACTTATGGCAACACAAAATAAAACATGGGAGCGGTGGAGATGAGGAGGTGTCGGCGTTCTGGCGATTTACTCGGAAGGCTTCAGTAGAAGCTGCTGGGACTCCCAGCAGCTTCTACTGAAGCCTTCCCCAACTCCGGGGACTTTGGGCGGCAGTATACGCCGTGAAGTGGTTTGCGGCCTGCCAGTAAACCCAAAGCAGAAGAAGAAGAAGTGACGTCAGCGGCTTCATTTGCCTAATCCACCCCCAGGGACTTTTTCCGGTGTGAACGCGATCTGTACTTAGTTCATGAGAACTAAAGAGTTCTGATGAACTAAGTTCTAATGAACCTTTGTGGGAAAAGTACCGCAGTGTGAATGCGCCTAATGACTCAGGCTACATATGAACAGTACTGGGAAATATAAACTCTTATTGTAATAACAGTTGAAACATATTTTGGCACTTCAAAAATGAAATGTGTGATCTGAAATGTTGGTCAGGTGGTTGCAGGGCTAATGGGAAACAGGTGGAAAGAATAACAGTTTGTACTTAACATACCATGAGACAGATGGAAAGGTATGTCAATTGATGTGGGTAATGTGAAACCTAAAGTGTGTGGCTCTTAAAGGATAGTAGAAATTAAATGCAGAAGCAATTTTGAAAGAAGGAAAATAGATAGCCAATTAATCATTTAAATTCGATACGGAAGGTTGGTTAGTGATCTATAACATCAACTCCACTATCACAGGGAAGTGTAAATAGTAACATAACTTCTTTGGAGAAGTGGAAGCAAACGTCATTTTTAGATTTCCACCCACCACTAAACACTTTAACTATAACATATAAGGAAAACATCCACTTTTAGATAACAGCCATCACACAGTATGTTCCATTGGAAGCTGTCTTGGTTAAAAAAACATTGCAAAAATAAACAGGCTGACCAAAAAAGCCATTTCACGTGACAGGGACTACATACACTACATTACAGCGGATACGTTTCAATTTGATTTCCTAAACGTCTCTGGATACATTTATTTAGTGGCAGCTCTGCTTTTTAATCCCCTCTTCCAAAATGAACTTGGCCTAGCCTGTGGACATGTGACTTTGGGAAAGCTTTAGGTTCACCTATCATGCAGAATCGTCCATAAAAAGATTAATAACCTTACAAATGTTCAATACATGATTGACAACCTGCAAGAAACTGGCTGCATACGACTCTGGAAATATTGGTCTTTTGTAGGATCAGGTTCTTGTATCTAAATAAAGCTTGAAAAGTGAATCATTGTGTATCATTTGGACACTTAGTTATAAGCTACTTGTGCGTCATCTCGTAACGCTTGAAATGATTCATAACAGCGCTGAGAACAATGTAAAGTATAAACATCTAAGTTCTTCTAACACTGGTCAAAACAAGCCAATAAATGAAAGTTGAGCTGACGTCCACGTCTATCTCTGATAAGTGGTGGTGATTATGGTTATGTTTTTCAAAATAATGTCCAATCATTTTTATGCATGTTTAATTATGATGGAGATAATAATACCCTCAGATGTGACACACGGCTCATTGAGGCAATTAAGAGCCTATCAAACTTTGAGCAGTTGATTGCCATTGTGCTGTCACAACTCACACTCACACTCAATCAGGTTTGTATATGTATGCTATTATAGGACTTTAATTTCCTCCAGTGGATGTGACACATGAGATGAGCGTCACGGCCACTGCTGCAACTCCAACCTGTGGTAGAAAGTCTAATGTTTGTATCCTTGTATCTTGTCTTTTTTTTTATCCTGTTGAAGTTGCAAATGCAGCTGCTGTGATGCATGAAACGTTCCAGAAGGGTGTTGTTGTAGAAGGTTGCATCCTAACATGGTATCTATCCAATTTTATTACATGGCTTAGTTGAATACTCGATTCTGATTGGTCAATTCAGAACACGTGACACGTTGTTAATACCGAACAGACAGACCGCTGTCAAGGACTTATTGACCGTTGTTAAGGACGCTCACATCTTCAGAAAGAAGTCCGGTCGATTGAACTGTATACAGTTGGGCCGAAAAGCAAACTGCATGCAGTTTGCTTTTGGAACTGGGACAAGAAAAACTGCGGAGAAGTAACGGGGCAGAAACCCTCCTTTTTACGCAGCGGTCCAGACATAGACATCAAACGGCGACACATATTCACTTGCCAGTTACTTTGTCATTAGGGCAGGGATATCTAGATACTTTCCAAGGTTTGACATCATGAATTGTGCTATAATGCAAGCAGGTCCTACCGTTGGCTTTTCAAACTGACAAGAGACGCTCTAACTGTTTTTCAAATGTAACAGTTTGAAAAGCAAGCAAACTGTCTGATTGTCTTTATTTTTCCGCTGTCGTGTGATAGCAACATGGAGGATATATTTGGAGAGCACAGTAATTTGGAGTAATGGTTAGTGGCTGATGAGTCCCCAGTGAAGAAAAGAAAAAGACAAGACTTTCCAAGCTTTGACATCATGAATTGTGCTACTTTTAAAGCAAGCAGCGATGTTTTCAAATCTGTAATCAGAAAGCTCCTCAAAAACGCTATCGAAGCAGTTCCTGCCGTTGCTACGTTAGTTCAAACAGTAACAACGGACTACTTTTCTTCGCGGATGCATGTCAATTTAAATCAATACAACTATTTTTTAAATCAATAAAATCATTTTCTAAATCCATAAAAGCATTTCAATTAATATTGGGAGTCATAACGTTACTTTGTTGAGAATGTGGCCATGTAATAAGCGGGATAATGTGCAGCGACTTGGTCATTATGGGGAAAAGAACACCTTCATGCCGATCTAGATCCCTCCGCTTCGCGTCGGGCTCCTGATCAGCCTGTCGGTGTTCTTTTCCCCATAATGACCGCGTCGCAGCACATTATCCCTTACGTATCGTAGTATTGTATAGTATTGTTGTGTTGTTTGTTTCGTTGAATCGTGTCCTATTGAATCGTATCATATCATAGTGTTGTATTGTACCATCGAATCGTTGTATCATATTGTGTCGTTATATCTCATCATATAATATCTAACCAGCTTTTTTGTTCAGAACACAAGCATGCAGCTACCTGTCTGTTATACTTAAAGTTGTTCCACTTCCAGCCAATCAGTATTCATCATTTACTTTGTAATAGTGACGATACTGTGAGTGGAATTGTTTCTATGTTAGCAAAGGTGCCGCCCAATATGCCCAACAATACACGATCGGATGAATATAAAAATAAATACAATGCATTACGTAATAAAACATAGCAAAATGTTGAATAAATCAAACAAAACAGCCTTATGACAATACAACATAACAGATACATTCAAGTTATTTAAAAAAATGAAAAGCCAAATCAAAAAATATGTTTGAAGATTCAAAGGATGTGTATCGCTTAGATCCAACAGTTCCACGGGTAAGAGAACACTCGTATCTGTAGTTGTGGTCATCAGCATAACATTGACATGAACGAATATGACAAAGGGACAAATCCCAACAGCAACACATGTTGTGACGGACAGCCCGTATCTCTAGAATATCTTGGTGTATAAACATGGCTCTGTGCGGTTCCAGTCTGCTCCTTCTATAATAGGGTTAACCCTTGGCGGAACAGCTTCATTGCATCAGCATGTCTCAAAAATAACGATACCAACATAAAGCTTCTGTAAGCAGCCGCGTTCTGTGGGAATCTGATGCTTCCCCTCTTGATCCCACCGCATCACATTTCTCTCTGAGCGTCAGCTACACATTGAGCCTATGGCATCCTTACATCTAAAGCACATGTTACGTGATGAAGCCATCAGTGCAGAGGGTGCTGACGTGGGGTTCACATGTACCAGCTGTCCAAGGCTCCTCCAAGCATTTATATTCATCATGTAAATGAAGCTTCCCCCCACCAGTAATGCATTCGCCCCCCTGCTGTCGTGTTTATGCAGCACCTGCCTTCACGGTGCTTTCAGATAGCTGCTTTCTGGATATCTATCACAGTCGACAAAGCCGTTTGTTACCGTCACTTTCCCCCTGACGCTGTCATCCAAACTCTACCACTGCTGTTGGCTCTTTCATATCCCTGTCCTCTCTCTTGGTTTCCTCTGTGCCTCCTTTAACACTTTTCCATTTTCATGTCCTGACCTCTCAAATTTCCCCCGCATGGCTGCCTGCTGCCGCCGCGCCAGGGGGATTTAGAGGGATGAAGTGAAGATGATGTGCTCTGCAGATTTATTTATTTTCTTACACTGCTGTAAAATACTTTATCCGTAACAGTTTAAACGCCGCTCATTGGCGCCAGCTCCTCGCGATGTGGGGCTTGTTACGCCGTCGACTAAGCATTCAAAAAAAGAGGCTCTAACACTGTGCCGACACAGTCGAAAGTCAAAGAAGAAAGGCTTGTGTTGCTGTTGAAAGGGATGTTAGTGGAGGAAATAGGGGTGTGGGTGGGAGAGGAGGGGGAGAGAGGCCTCTGAGGTAAAAACATCTGATTGAAGGTGAGTTTTGAAACACGCGATTCAGGGCGGAAAAGACAAAGCAAAGCAGAAAGAAAGTAGAAGGCTGTTCTGGGTGAAGTGTAGACTGGAGGCGAAAGCTGTGATCCTCTCTCTTCCTCTGACACATTTCTTGAGTTGCCAAATTAGCTGGGAACTTATGAAAAAGCACTCGAACAGGCAATTATTCCCCCCCCCCCCCCCCCCCCCCTCGTGAAAATCCCTGTGTTTGTGTCGGCTTATTAGGAGATGAATGTGTCTGGCATTTAGCTTGTTGTTTGTTGCACAAATGAAGAGGGAGAAAAGCAAAGTGTCAGCGGAGACATTATTAGGCTCTGACAAACACACACACACACACACACACACACACACACACACACACACACACACACACACACACACACACACACACACACACACACACACACACACACACACACACACACACACACACACACACACACACACACACACACACACACACACACACACACACACACTCCTGCAGAGATTAAAGGGTGTGACGATACAGTAAGCTCATGAACACATGAGCTTGTGCATTTTGAAGGGAATGTATTTGCCATTTAGATATGCTTTACTTGGTGTGCACATCTCCCGACTTTAAAATAGGTTCATGTTCTGCTTCCTGTGAATTGTCTGGTTTTGTGAATGTAAGACCTTTCCACACCTGAAAGTCCGAACTAAGGGTTGTGCTTTTTGTTTGAATGATGCATCTGGTTTTTAGTTCTCTTATGCAATCTGCTTTTCTTACCCACACACTGAGCTATCTACTCTAAGCAGTTCTGCAACTTTTATACCATGACGAAAGCCTGCAAGGAATTCAGGACGTTTCAAAGATACAAGAAACCAACCGGACCATCGTTCAACTAACTGACCAAGACCACATCTTTATCTTGGACCAACTTCTGGCTCTCTGATCCAAGCCGAGATTCATTTTGGTTCAGATCAAATTGAAAAGTCTGGAAGTCCAGACCAAACGAGGTGTGAAATGAACAAGAAAGTCTTGGTTGAGGTTAAAGACACAATGTGTCAGATATGGCTAGAATGTTGGTTTTAAAAAGCCCTATTCTGCTCATTTTCAGGTTCATATTAGTATGTTGTGCCTCTACTGCATATGTGTCAAACTCAAGGCCCGCGGGCCAAATGTGGCCCGCGAGAGCTTAAAAGGTCTGATTGTCTAAAAATAAATAAGTCAAATGCGTGCAGTGACCAAAAACTACATTTCCCACAATACATGCCGATTATGTTACCCGCGAAGAGACGGCTTCCAGCCACTAGACTGCAGTGTTTCCACATCGATGCGATTTTCTCAACAAGTGGAATTGAGAAATACAAATATTGATCCCAAAATGTCCAGGAAGAGAAAAATGGATGCAGATGGAAGGGTGTTTCAAGAAAGATGGGAAGGTGAATACATGTTTGTGCTTCAAGGAGAAAAACCGGTATGTCTTTTGTGTTATGAGGCGGTGGCGGTTGTCAAAGAGTACAATCTACGTCGGCATTTTGAGACCAAACACGGAGCTAAGTATGCCAAAATTAGCCATCAAGAAAAACAACAAATTACCCAAGAATTAAAAGGCAAACTGCGATCGCAGCAGAATGTGTTCGCGAAAGCCACAACCAAAAACAATGCGGCAGTGAAAGCTAGCTTTGTTGTGGCTGAAGAAATCGCACGCGCTTCAGTCTTTTTCAGAGGGAACGTTTTTGAAGCAGTGCATGCTGAAGGTCTGTGAGCAGGTGTGTCCCGACCAGATACAGACTTTTAAAAATGTCAGTTTATCAAGAAACACTATCGAGTTAAGGAACTAGCAGGAAACCTGGCACAGCTGGCCGAAGAGACACGCAGCTACATAGCTTTTTCATTAGCTGTTGATGAAAGCACAGACAACACGGATACAGCGCAGCTATCTATTTTTATTAGAGGCGTGAAGTCGGACCTCTCTGTCACTGAGGAGCTGTTGGATGTGGCTGCCATGCATGGGACCACAACGGGACGGGACATTGTTGATGCGGTGGAGAAGTCCGTCAGTAAAAACGTATTGCCCTGGGAAAACTTGGTGGGATTAACTACAGACCTGAAATGTGTGGAAGAAAAGTGGGCTTGGTTGGACTAATGAAGGAGACAATGCAAGAAAGTAACTGTCACACGCCTCTGATAACGTATCATTGCATTATCCATCAAGAAGCTTTGTGCGGGAAGGTGCTGGGGATGGATGATATAGTGACCACGGTCATGAAGACAGTGAACTTCATTCGGGCGCGTGGCCTGAATCATCGTCAGTTCCAGCTGTTCTTGCAGGAGATGGGCTCGGAGCACGGAGACGTGCCGTACCATACAGAAGTAAGGTGGCTGAGTAGGAGCAAAGTCCTCAAACGATTTTTTGAGCTTATGGAAGACATTGCTCTTTTCGTGCAGAGTAAAGGAAAACCCTTGTCTGAACTGTCAGATCCAAACGGGCTGTGTGACTTTGCTATGTTGTGTGACATAACCGAGCATCTCGCCCAACTGAATCAGAAGCTGCAGGGACGCAAACAAGTCATCACGCAGATGTCCGACACGATCACGGCTTTCCAGCGTGAACTTGACCTATGGATGTGCCAAGTGAAACAGGACAATCGTGCCCACTTTCCTGTTTGTCAGAGCATCTCAGCCTCATGTCCCGGTCTGTCTCATGTGCTCAGTTAGCTACCATGAGTTTGATGGGCGCTTCTCTGACTTCAGAGCACAGCACTCTGGATTTGCCATCTTTGCTTCCTTTCCCCACCGACGTGTGCACTGCACCCCAACACCTTCAGATGGAGTTCATAGAGCTTCAAAGCGATAGTGGCCTGAGAGCAAAGTTCCAGGATGCTACAATCCAGGACTTGTACCGTCTACTGCCCCCTGCTTCCATGCCACAGCTTCGACCTCATGCTGCCCGTGTTCTGTCTTGTTTGGGAGCACCTATCTGTGCGAACAGATGTTTATAATGAATCTAAACAAAAACAAGCACAGATCATCACTGACGGCAACGTCCACGCTGTTCTACGGATTGCTACGGCACAGGACCTAAAACCAGACATTGACACACTGGCCACGGAAAAACGGTATCAGACATCTGGTCAGAAAACACATTGGTAAGCATTTTAAAAAACCTAATAAAATGCAATTCAACCAAGAAGAAGAATAGTTAAACTATGTGCAATGTAATGATTGTGCTTGCATTTTGTTTTGTGTTTGTTATTTTCAGAACATGATCGTTGGATGAGGATGGTGGAGAGGGGATCCACATGGTGTGTTCAAGGACAGGCAGCATCTCCTCATCAAAAACTAACCTAACAACTTGACCAATATAGTTGTGGACTGAGACAACCCTTATTGTGAGTTTATTACATATACTACTTTATATGTGTAGCAATGTATTTAGTGTTTGCAGGTTTTATGCGTTTCTGCAGACACATGTTTACTGTAATCAAACCATCTCTCATTAGTTGGATGTATGCCCCCTGCAAGGCTGTGTGCAGCCATCTGTTTTTGTAAAATGCTACATCTGTCACACATGTTCTTAGCAGCTCACAATTGTTGGTTTTACAGTTATTTGTTATTTCAAGTTTTGAACAAAGTTAATGTCATAACTTGTGTTTGATGTTATTTTTCTTTATTCACTTGGAGAGTTTGATCGTTGATTGATGGAGTAATGTGGGTTTCATAACAGAGCAACAAGCAATGTTATAACAATGTTATAACAGAGCAACAAGCAAACATATTTGTACATCTATGCAAATATATATGTAATATTTGTAACTTGAATAAGTAATACATTCAGAGTTATTTAACATTAAGGAGTAGTTACATTTATTTTACATTGCATTTAGTTACATTATAAGTTACATCTAGCCCTTTGAGGGCAACGATTATGCTGATGTGGCCCTCGGTGAAAATGAGTTTGACACCCCTGCTCTACTGGCACATGTTTACATGCTGTAATGTTCAAAAAGCACATGTAAGGAGTTGGACATGGATGTAAGATTCATTTTTTACTTTTGGTTGGATATGGAAAAAGTCCTGTCTCAAGCTCCAGTCAGATTTGACCTTTTCCATTATTGAATAGGCTTTTGTTTAATCCCAAACATTGACAACCTGAAACATCGACGTATAATCAACTCAAAGGTTCATCGAATGTCAAACGTGTGAGTCATCAGTTGGTTATTTACACATCCAGCCGACATAGAGCTGCTCATTCGTTTATCTTCACCTATTGAATCTAAGTCCTATTCTCACTGTTGTTGTTTTGGTTTTTGTCTCGACCAACCCCTGAGGGAAATATCCAGCGCTTTAGGGCTCTCTAACTGCGTCTGTGCACAGAGAAGCTTGGGAGGCTTTTCACCCAGAAAACGACTTTAAAAGTAAAACAGTAAAGTTGTGAACCGAAAGATGAATAATATCCTAAAACTCAATGTAAAGGTCAAGGTCTTTAAATTCGTCGCTCAAAGCCACCATTTTGTGTGTCCGTATTTTCATTTGATACATGGTAATTATCCCAATCCGTGCTTGTTCCTGACTCCCTGTCTGGCCCTGTTGTGGGGGAACTGAAGGCTTCTCCAAGGTCAAGCTGAGGTGAAAGCGGATTACAGATCAGGATGTGTTCAGTCTGGATAAACAGGGACAACACTTTCTAACACTCAGCTTAATGACATGACGCTAATTCATCTGAGAATGGTCAGAACATAAAGGTGTCTTTCCTGCCGGCTAATTCTGCACCGTTGTGTCACTCTGGTTCCGTTGTATTGACTAACTCTTTGATAGTTGATTACAGTGTCTGTGCAAATGATTTATATGAAGGGAAACATGTTCTGTAATTCAAAAACCTTGCGGTAAAATCATATATTTTCTAAATGACAGTTCTCTATGGCATGCACTTCCAGGAGGAGCATTATTGTAAAGTCGTGATGTCAAAGCGAGAGACTGATCACTGTTGGATCGTGGCCAACAAAATAAAGTGGTTGTGTATCCCATTTTCCATTTCTAATCATTTTGTCGAGGAGCTTTACCCGAATAATTTAATGCGATGCATACTGAGAATGTCAGAGACTATGAACCCAAGAATACAATTAACGCATCAACAAGGGTCTAAAAATATGCAGCCAGGAAATGTCATGCTATAATACTGTTAAAAAATAAATGGGAAGCACATAATCATTAAATGCAACCCAACATGAACTAACTGTTATATTATGTATCTGTTTGTGCTTGGTGTGTGCGAAACGAGATGTATTGCCCTCAGGTTGGTCAACAGTTGATTGCAAGAAATAAAGATGTTATATCTGCTTTCAATATTCTGTATTTCTTTATTTGTTTGTTTAGTAATTGACAGGGCCGGACTGGGACAATAAGTCAGGCTGGGAATTATACACCCAGCCAGGCCACTACCAGTTTTGTGCCATTTTGCTGGATTTATTTGTCAATATTTACAGCGTTGCTGCCCGTAGTGATAGCGCTCTAAATCTACTACCCAAAAATAAACATATGGAGATGGGTTACTATTTAAACAAATGTGCAAATCTATTTAGGAACTTATTCATGTGAACATATTATAAGTGGGGGTGGACCTCAAATCCTATAGGGGGGTCCGGGGGCATGCTCCCCAGTCAGTGATGTACCTGAACGCGTTCAATGAACGATCGTTCATGAACGCGTTCATATTTTGGGCGAACGTGAACTGAACGTACTGTATTTCCGCTAGATGAACGTAATTGAGAACGCGTTCATTCTCAGCGCTGTATAACGGCGTTCAAAAGTGCGTTCATTCTCAGCACTGTATTATAACGGCGTTCAAAAGTGTGCCAGATTTCATATGCCTTTCAGCCGAAAACCCAGTTAAAACACACCGTAAACAGGCTTCAAAATAATGCGGAAAACCACCCAATCTGGCAACAGCAAGCTGCCTGGGACGCGTACGCGCCTGTCACCCCTGGCTGTCGCACTAAAATATAAATATACTAAATATATCAGACTCCTCACAACAAACAATGTGGAACCGCGGAACCGGCGAGCATTGAATGAAGTATGGACGAAGCCAAGAGCAGCTGCAGCAGCACTCGCTCAAAGTGAGACTCTACGGCAGGGGTGGGGAACCTCCGGCCTCCGGGCCGTATACGGCCCGCGAGACAATTTGGTACGGCCCTCGAGGTAATTTATAAACACACGCAAAAAATAAAAAAATTAAAGAAATCTAGACCGCAAAAAAATTAAACAAGCGAGTGCCTGTTTTTCCTGGCCAAGGTCAGGGTCCTTGAACACAACACGAGCCTAACGTGTCATCACCTGGTATATGTCTCGACTGACAGGGGTGCAGTTCTGACGGAGAGCACCAGAACGTCGCTCCAGAACTTCAGAAATTGCAGTACCGATAAGTCCATACACATGCCGCAGTTTCTGCGTGTCTGTGTCTTTAGTTGAAAGCCCAGTGGCGATCTGCTCATCTGTCATACTGATCAGACAGTCAATAACTGTGTTGTTATCATTAGCATCTGGTTAGCTAGCTATGCTAACGAATATAAGAAGCTTTGTCTACAACCAGTGAGGTAAAGGCACATCTTTATATGATCATTATAGTTATCAAAAAAATAAGAGAATAAAGTAAACAGGTATAAAATACTATATGACAGTTATTAATAAAGAAGAATACAGTTTGAAAGGGGAGTGATTTGTCAAATATCCATAAATTAAAAGAAAATCTGCTTACAGTTGTGTTTGGGTGTTGAGAGATGTGTCCATAAATCTCCTAATGTTGCTCTCAAAGTGCACCAGATTGATGCTTTTAACTTCAACATTTAAAAACAAATCTTCCCAGGGGAGCATGCCCCCCGGACCCCCCTAGAGGAGGTTATGTCCCCCCCCCACTTAAACCATGTTCACATGGATAGGAAACTAAATACATTTGCACACATCTTGTGTCCATATCTTTCTGTGTTGGTGGTCACGCCGCACCCTGCACGTGCATGCATACGCGAGTCATGGTGAGATATCTGGATTAAGAGGTTGCTTTTTCTTTGCACAGAATGAAATGAATGGGCTGTGATTTTAGTTTTTTTAAGCAGAGGTCAATAACTTGTACGGCCCTGTGAGGATATTGTAAACATTGAAATGGCCCATTAACATCGTACAGGAGACAAATAATAGCTCGCAGCAACGTATTGAAAAAATAACTATGAACTATAAATTAGTTCATTTTTGAAACCATGAACTTTAGTTCAACATTTTGAATTATGAACTATGAACTGAAATAGTTCATTTTAAAATGTGTGAACTGTGAACTGAACTAGTTCATGTAGAAAGTGAACTTTCCCAACACTGTCCCCAGTGAGATTTGTTTTTAAATGTTGGACTTAAATGCATCAATCTGGTGCATTTTGAGGGGGAAATAAAGAGACCCATATGAAACATAACTGTATACATTTAAATAATCATAAAATCATAATAACATGGTCATATCCAATATGAAAAAACATTGAAACTTGTTTATTTATTTGTTTTTGGTTCATTTATAGTTGTGAGTGTGTCTGGGCTCCTGAATCAGCCTCACCCGTCTCCCTCCTCCCCCCTGCTCCTCTTTGAGGCAGCAGCAAAGACTAGTTTTAGCTCTCAACACGTTTTAAAAGTGTATCTTACCTTTTTCACCTAGTTAACGTTTTTATTTTATTATTCATGCATATTTTACTAATCACTCCCCCCTCAAATGGAAATATGTGTTTTCATAAATGGTGACCAAACCGTTTGAGACCCACAGAGATAACTTAGACTAAGTTAACTTTCTAAACACTCAGAGAGTCCTTTACCTCACCTGAGCTGTAGTTATCAGTCTCTCAGTCTGACAGGAGAGGACTCTCCTCCACCTTGTAGTTGAAAAAGCTCATTATATCCGTTAGCATAGCTAGCTAGCACCAGATGCTAACAACAACAATATACGTAACCGGTGAGTACTCTCGCTCGCTCGCGCCACACATACACGAACACACACCCTCCCGAGCTTGAATGACACACAGAGACAAATCGAGGGCTTTAGTGTATGATCTGTATGAACGTGGCCATGTGGGCAGGCCACATCATGTAGACAGCCAGTCACCCTCTGTGAGGCAGAGTCAGACCCACATTTGCATAGCGTTGCGTTCACAACACATACATGAAAAAAGAATCCCCAGGCCAGGAGGCCACTTAGCAGGCCAGGCCATCGGGAAACCTCCCGGTCCTCCCGATGGCCAGTCCGGGCCTGGTAATTGACCAGACACACTCTTCAGCATCGGAGAACAAAGTGTTGGGATTGGAATAAGTGAAGCAGAATTTCAGAAGATTAGCACCAAAAGGAAACTTCTGACACCCAGCCCGGCCAAGCACCAACAAAGACGGTGACCATTCCAGGGTTAGATTTTGGAGAGCCTGATGGGAGAAAGGCTGGTCCATATTGGACGTATGCATGGTCCTCTAGCCGGGCACTGGCCTGTCAAGAGAACGTGAGATGGATACAATTGGACATAATTGTATCCATCCGTTGGCCCAGCAATGGGACAACGGAGACTGTTGTGCCCACATCTTTTAACAACCTGGCTCCATCGTTGCATCTGTACTGATGTGTTTGGTGTGTATAGGTCTCTTGTGTGGCAAAGGGGAGACGGACTCTATGGTTTCATGAATGATGGCTGGTGCTCTAAAGTCAACATTTCCGAAAAAAGGTTAAAACGTAAAAATGTGGAAGTTCTGTCTCTAGTGATCCTTACTGAACGTTGATTTCAAAGGCAATCCTGCTGTGTGCTGACGCTTATTGAGAAAACAGTTATTTGAACGGTTCTTCACATCCTTGGATGATGATAGTACATGAAAGCCCTTGCTTCCAAGAGCAGAACAACTGGCATGCTGCTAATGCAGATTTAGCAGCTCTGGCATGGTAAACAGAATTGCAATAGTGGTTAGCAAGCTGGATATACCAGGTACCTACTGAACCATCGCAGTGACCATCAACTGGCGGTGTGGCGTTGCTGGAGTGGTTAGTGCGTTCCCCCCCCACTCATCTCACCTCGAGTTACACTGGTTCGAGCCCCACGCTCGTCAAAAAACGTCGTTGTGTCCTTTTGCAACAGCGACTGTTTCATTGCAGATAAGGCAAACAGTCCTGCAACCTTTTCCCACCAATCAGGACACGGTATTAATACAAAAGTTGATTATTTTCCCTGCCAATCAGGACTGCTTTCAGTTTTATTACCCTGGATACAGGCTCATAAAAAAAAGGATTCTTTTTTTCAATAAAGTGAACATATTAATCAATTTTATATATATAATTTATTATGATTTATATACAAATATATATATATAAAAATCTCTGGCCCCCGAAAGTGTCTTGGATTAATGTTGGCCCTTGGACAAATGTAGTTGGTGACCTCTGCTGTATGGCATACCAGCCCACAGGACGTCAGGCATCATCCCTTCTGAGCCACTCCTGGTTACACATGTTTGAACACATGATTAAAAATACCAAGAGCCTGATATTTTTATGCACATTAATGTTTATGAGCCATGACAAAGTGCATTTTGCAAAATTGGTATAACAAAAATGAAAAAGAACAGGTAATATTAAATGTAACTTGAATTTGAAACTTCCATCATTGTAAATAATTAATAAAAGTCACAATGTTGCATGAAGGACATTACATGTTTCAATATGTATTTCAAACTCTACCCTGCTATGACCCCATGTCACCTCTGCAGTAAGATGCATCACTTATCTCCAAGGTATGCACTCTCACGTGCACAGCCTCCATCCACAAACACTGCATACTATTTGTCTTGGTGAACGGGCTGAGCTATGCTGCTGCCTAATGTGTCAGTGCTTTTAACATATACACTCAAACACACACACACACACACACACACACACACACACACACACACACACACACACACACACACACACACACACACACACACACACACACACACACACACACACACACACACACACACACACACACAGAAACTGGAACCAAAGCGGCATCTTTCCCGTCTCCACATGTCCTTGGTGAGCAGGCTCCACTGTTAGAAGTGTGTAACGGGGCTGCAGGATAACATGACACACAAAGCCTTTAAGCCCATTTCAATGTGCATGGGTTGTCTGACAGGAGATGGTGCGTGTCCATGAGGGAAGTGTGTGTGTTTACTGTACATGCATGCATGTGTGTGAATGTGTTGTGTTCAAAAGTCCAGGAAAGACAGACAACTTCTAAGTTTAACTATTTATTGTGAGAGAGCAAAAGACACATATTCACTTGGCCAAGTCCTCCGTCACGTCATAGAAACCACAGGCAGCAAAACTATAATCTGTAACAACTATTTCCATAAAGAGCCCGAACCTCGTGCGTGCATACATGTGTATTACACGTTGCCCGTACATTTCTGATTGGTCAAGACTAGCTGAAGAGATACCGTGGTTTAGACTTGGTTCTCTTTGGTAGGTGCACAGACTTTGAAAAAAGTCTCTCTCTCACGATCCTCCAATCAGCATTCGGCCGGCCTGTGGAAGTCCCTCCCTACTCTGGCGCCATCATACGTAATTATTTTTTCGCCAAAGTCTCTACAGAAAAAGTAGAATCTTCATAAGGCTGCTGTGAGTGGGAGCGGAGCTCTTTAAGCTCAAGGCCGGGGTGATTTCCTGTTTATGAATAACTCTTTCTATTCTTCCAGCGTCTGCAGCGGACCTGGCTACATTAGTATTGCAAGCTGAAAACTGTCTTCTGACTATTCCCCTCGTCGGTATCTAACCCATCAGAACCTGGGATTAGTCATTGTGTCCATTTCTTTTATAGTCATAGCAATCTCATGAGCACACTAAGCATATAATGTAATAATAAGAAACCCTCGTGTAATGTTATATAAAAGTGGACTCCACAAATGACAGCACATGCGGTGTGTGTGAGAGCAAACCAGCATGCTGTCCATGTCTGAGTCAGTGTGTGCATGCTTTCAGAGCAGGAATAACTACTCAGATCCTTCTCTTAAGAGGCCATATTCTGCTTTCTAGGGATTCCTCTTTCCTGTAGTGTTATAAAGGTTTGTGTGCATGGTCTGCAAAGGCTAGGGTCCCTGTGCTCCCTCAGAAGGGAGTTTCTCTCCCACACACAGGAGAGGACTCTTTAAAGTAGAGACACTACATGCTGATATACACCTGAACATCAGCAGGAGAGGACTCTTTAAAGTAGAGACACTACATACTGATATACACCTGAACATCAGCAGGAGAGGACTCTTTAAAGCAGAGACACTACATACTGATATACACCTGAACATCAGCAGGAGAGGACTCTTTAAAGTAGAGACACTACATACTGATATACACCTGAACATCACCAGGAGAGGACTCTTTAAAGTAGAGACACTACATACTGATATACACCTGAACATCAGCAGGAGAGGACTCTTTAAAGTAGAGACACTACATACCGATATACACCTGAACATCAGCAGGAGAGGACTCTTTAAAGTAGAGACACTACATACCGATATACACCTGAACATCAGCAGGAGAGGACTCTTTAAAGTAGAGACACTACGTACCGATATACACCTGAACACCAGCAGGAGAGGACTCTTTAAAGTAGAGACACTACGTACCGATATACACCTGAACATCAGCAGGAGAGGACTCTTTAAAGTAGAGACACTACATACTGATATACACCTGAACATCAAGCAGGAGAGGACTCTTTAAAGTAGAGACACTACGTACCGATATACACCTGAACATAAGCAGGAGAGGACTCTTTAAAGTAGAGACACTACGTACCTGATATACACCTGAACATCAGCAGGAGAGGACTCTTTAAAGTAGAGACACTACGTACTGATATACACCTGAACATCAGCAGGAGAGGACTCTTTAAAGTAGAGACACTACATACTGATATACACCTGAACATCAGCAGGAGAGGACTCTTTAAAGTAGAGCACACTACATACTGATATACACCTGAACATCAGCAGGAGAGGACTCTTTAAAGCAGAGACACTACATACTGATATACACCTGAACATCAGCAGGAGAGGACTCTTTAAAGCAGAGACACTACATACTGATATACACCTGAAAATCAGCAGGAGAGGACTCTTTAAAGTAGAGACACTACATACTGATATACACCTGAACATCAGCAGGAGAGGACTCTTTAAAGTAGAGACACTACATACTGATATACACCTGAACATCAGCAGGAGAGGACTCTTTAAAGTAGATGACACTACATACTGATATACACCTGAACATCAGCAGGAGAGGACTCTTTAAAGTAGAGACACTACATACTGATATACACCTGAACATCAGCAGGAGAGGACTCTTTAAAGTAGAGACACTACATACTGATATACACCTGAACATCAGCAGGAGAGGACTCTTTAAAGTAGAGACACTACATACTGATATACACCTGAACATCAGCAGGAGAGGACTCTTTAAAGTAGAGACACTACATACTGATATACACCTGAACATCAGCAGGAGAGGACTCTTTAAAGTAGAGACACTACATACTGATATACACCTGAACATCAGCAGGAGAGGACTCTTTAAAGTAGAGACACTACATACTGATATACACCTGAACATCAGCAGGAGAGGACTCTTTAAAGTAGAGACACTACATACTGATATACACCTGAACATCAGCAGGAGAGGACTCTTTAAAGTAGAGACACTACATACTGATATACACCTGAACATCAGCAGGAGAGGACTCTTTAAAGTAGAGACACTACATACTGATATACACCTGAACATCAGCAGGAGAGGACTCTTTAAAGTAGAGACACTACATACTGATATACACCTGAACATCAGCAGGAGAGGACTCTTTAAAGTAGAGACACTACATATTGATATACACCTGAACATCAGCAGGAGAGGACTCTTTAAAGTAGAGACACTACATACTGATATACACCTGAACATCAGCAGGAGAGGACTCTTTAAAGTAGAGACACTACATACTGATATACACCTGAACATCAGCAGGAGAGGACTCTTTAAAGTAGAGACACTACATACTGATATACACCTGCACATCAGCAGGAGAGGACTCTTTAAAGTAGAGACACTACATACTGATATACACCTGAACATCAGCAGGAGAGGACTCTTTAAAGTAGAGACACTACATACTGATATACACCTGAACATCAGTATGTAGTGTCTCTACTTTAAAGAGTCCTCTCCTGCTGATGTTCAGGTGTATATCAGTGTGTATACCGATATACACCTGAACATCAGCAGGAGAGGACTCTTTAAAGTAGAGACACTACATACTGATATACACCTGAACATCAGCAGGAGAGGACTCTTTAAAGTAGAGACACTACATACCTGATATACACCTGAACATCAGCAGGAGAGGACTCTTTAAAGTAGAGACACTACATACCTGATATACACCTGAACACCAGCAGGAGAGGACTCTTTAAAGTAGATGACACTACATACTGATATACACCTGCACATCAGCAGGAGAGGACTCTTTAAAGTAGAGACACTACATACTGATATACACCTGAACATCAGCAGGAGAGGACTCTTTAAAGTAGAGACACTACATACTGATATACACCGGAACATCAGCAGGAGAGGACTCTTTAAAGTAGAGACACTACATACTGATATACACCTGAACATCAGCAGGAGAGGACTCTTTAAAGTAGAGACACTACATACTGATATACACCGGAACATCAGCAGGAGAGGACTCTTTAAAGCAGAGACACTACATACTGATATACACCTGAACATCAGCAGGAGAGGACTCTTTAAAGTAGAGACACTACATACTGATATACACCTGAACATCAGCAGGAGAGGACTCTTTAAAGTAGAGACACTACATACTGATATACACCTGAACATCAGCAGGAGAGGACTCTTTAAAGTAGAGACACTACATATTGATATACACCTGAACATCAGCAGGAGAGGACTCTTTAAAGTAGAGACACTACATATTGATATACACCTGAACATCAGCAGGAGAGGACTCTTTAAAGTAGAGACACTACATACTGATATACACCTGAACATCAGCAGGAGAGGACTCTTTAAAGTAGAGACACTACATACTGATATACACCTGAACATCAGCAGGAGAGGACTCTTTAAAGTAGAGACACTACATACTGATATACACCTGCACATCAGCAGGAGAGGACTCTTTAAAGTAGAGACACTACATACTGATATACACCTGAACATCAGCAGGAGAGGACTCTTTAAAGTAGAGACACTACATACTGATATACACCTGAACATCAGTATGTAGTGTCTCTACTTTAAAGAGTCCTCTCCTGCTGATGTTCAGGTGTATATCAAGGTGTATACCGATATACACCTGAACATCAGCAGGAGAGGACTCTTTAAAGTAGAGACACTACATACCGATATACACCTGAACATCAGCAGGAGAGGACTCTTTAAAGTAGAGACACTACATACCGATATACACCTGAACACCAGCAGGAGAGGACTCTTTAAAGTAGATGCACTACATACTGATATACACCTGAACATCAGCAGGAGAGGACTCTTTAAAGTAGATGCACTACATACTGATATACACCTGAACATCAGCAGGAGAGTACTCTTTAAAGTAGATGCACTACATACTGATATACACCTGAACACCTGAATAGCGCCCACTTTAGAAAATATATAAATAATAATAATATAAATAAAAAGTACCTTTTAGTTAGGTAAAAGTACAGGTGTATGATCAGATAAATATAATTAAAGTAGCAAAATTAAAATGGCTTTTCTGGAAATATTCTATAATTTACTTAATGTTTTTATTAATAACGAATACATATAAAAACGTTGATGTTTGTCAATGTTGAGCCAATTAGAGATACTTTTAGATCAAACGTTAATGGGTGTATTAGGAATATCATAGAGAATGCATTTTTTTAAAGTAACAAGTCACTTTTGATAAATGTAGTGGAGTAAAGTATAAAGTAGCTTAACATTTAAATACTCAAATTAAGTACAACTATGAAGAAAAAAATGCACTTACATTCCATCACTGCATGCTTTGGTGCTGATGGTTTTGAAGCTAATACTTGTGTGTGTGTGTGTGTGTGTGTGTGTGTGTGTGTGTGTGTGTGTGTGTGTGTGTGTGTGTGTGTGTGTGTGTGTGTGTGTGTGTGTGTGTGTGTGTGTGTGTGTGTGTGTGTGTGTGTGTGTGTGTGTGAGCTTGCGTGTATGTGTCAAGTCTTCAAAGCAGACCTCTGGCTCAGTCTCAATTTAATACAGAGCGTCTGAGCCATCAGAGCCAGCAGTGTGTGTCAACGGAACAGTGACTTGAAAAACACATGGAATATATGATACATAAGTGTGTGTGTGTGTGTGGACATTGAACATTTCTCGTGAGTGTTGGACAGAGGAAGTGTGTGTGCTTACAGCGAGCAGCAGCACTTGCTCAGACAGCCTGATAAAGAGAGCATTATGGAAGCAATCCATTTGCCTGAAGAAGGCTTGCAGATGAAATAGAATAGTCAGGCTGCTGGGGGAGAGAGAATACAATTTGATGCATTACTCAACATGTCAAAAAGTATTTTTCCAATTTATTCTGCGTAACTTTGGGAGAGTTACAGGGGCATTCGTGTTGAGAGCAGCCAGCGGAGCCGGTAGTGCTGAGAGGGATGGAAGGAAGGGAAACAAGAAGAAGCTGAGGAAAACTGGCAGCAACATTATGCTTTTAAAGTTGCACTTGGCAATGTTTTAACATAAAGAAATGTTGGCTTAGATCACAAAGGCCGAAGAAAAAAGAGCGCCACACATTGACCCCATTTACCAAACTCACTTTTTAAACCCTATCTCTGTTCATGTACATGATTTTATTCTACTGCCTTTTCAATGACTGCAGATGATGGGTATGGCTTCTCCACTACAACGAATCAAAAGTGGAGTAAAATGTGAAGGTTTCTTGCACTGCAGTGAGTAAACAGTTCATTTCTTCAGAAAGCGAGTCAAAAAAATAGCTGAACTCCTTCACTGTGACAACCCTCCTAAAGAGTGTATCCACTGATTTGATTTATACTCATGCTTCGTAATACATGTACAGAGTTACTGCAGTAGGTTCGTTCAACAGTTCCTTAAGTCGGCGGACTTGTGGTAGATTACTGTCCTGCGGTTGAATGCCTCAAACAACCAGGTTAGTTTCAGTTCACACGTCTTTCCAAAATGTATCATCATCATTGCATCCTTAAGTCCATTTGTGTCATATTTATAGAAATGCCCTGAAGGTGTCGCTAAGATATCGAGAATGGGACAGATTGATAATCATAAAACATATTATTGTCGTCGGCGTATAGGCATATAAAGGAATGGTCAGAATCAGTCAAATGTAGTAACATGTAAAGATGCTTGGTTGTGATTTATGTTGTGTGGTACCCCCTGTAACTTAAACAGTAATTGTCAAATGTATCTATGTATACCACTTACACGCGTGGAACAAATATTATAGAGCTACTTTATGCTCTGACGGTTTTGGAAGTTTACTAGTTGATGTCTATGAGTTGTCGTACGATAGTTGAATCAGTTGCCAAGCCCAATTGACAACTGATCTGTGTCAAACAGTACTCTTATATGGAGGGGCGATCACACTCAAGCATTCTCCCGGGACTTTGCTATTGTCCGTCAGATCCACTATATACCATGTGTTCAATTAGAAAAGGGTACATTGAAAGATGGATCCATTGTGTCCATTCATGTTTCATTTGAAATGGACAAGATACTCCTTGAAGAAGTATCTTTGAAGGACATCACATGTTACTCTTATTTGCAGTAAAGTACATTTGGTGGTTTGTCACATTTGTCGGAGCTTCCCGTCAATCCATTTGGACAAGTGGAAAAGAAGCGGCAAACGCCCCCCCATAGTGTACAGAAGAGAGCAGGCATTAATGACAACAAATATAACATCGATGTCCGATACATCATTGAATAGTGAAGCTAGGGTTGAGGTAGCAGCTAGCAGATGAACCAGCAATGGTTGACCGGCTGAAGCAGCTTTAATTAGCGCCTTGTTTGAGACTCATCAGATTCAGATCGGGAATCGGCTGTTGGTTAGATTAATGGACCTGGTATTGACAGTTAACTAACACTATGCTCAATTCTTTATTCACATTCTCTCTTTTTTCAGAAGTAATGTACAGTATGTTGGTTTCAGCTATGATCTCCGTTTCTCTCTGACCAGATTTTACGTCTAAAAAATGTATGAAACAAATGGAGGGTGTAGTGATAAGCAGACATTGTGAACCTGAACAAAAACTGCACTGTGACTTCTGTTCCTCATTTAATTTACTCTGCAGGCTCAGACATGAAGCACGTTTGAGGACGGATCTCCCTACAGACACAGCTGCAGCACTCTGGTACAGCGGGGGGTGACCATCTACCAGCAGGGTGTCGATGAGGCGCTGGGTGTTCTGATTCAGGCTACAACGACAGCTACAAACCGTTTTATCGCTCAGAAATCACACAATTATTACCAATGATTTTATCATTTTGAAAGTGCAGTGCATGTTTTGGGCTATCGTAGAGCATTTGCACGGGTCAGCTACCGTAACTATCACTTCTTTACAACAACAAACATGAAACTCTCCTCTGAAAGGAATTCTAGGAAACGTTTTAAAATCCAAAAGTCAACTGATAGGCGGATTAGAAAATACTGGTGATGGTAAGACAATAGAATAATATGGCTGTTTCCCTAAAATCATAGTAGATACGGATGCACTCTCTTTCCCATACTCCCACTTCCTCCCATCCTCTATTTCTCACACAGTACACTAAATTACGCAGCACTTGATCATCAAGGCTTTGCATAAAACACCCTCTCATCGGCTTGACACTCATTCTCCATCACACGTACACCGTGGCACTACTTAATCATCACGTACCACACACACACACACACACACACACACACTCAGCAGCAGCCACCTCTTTAGAGTGTGTGCACTGCGGGTTGGAGTTGTGATATTAGAGTCATTAAAGCAGCCACTAATTACTGAGGCCTGAGAGACAACACAGGAAACAATAATGTGAGGAAGTCTGGATGTGAGCTCCACTGAGGCTCTGCTGACGCTTTCTGCTCCGAGTGGCAGCTGGTGGAGAGGGTCTCATTACACAGACACACACAAACATACATGGTCACACACACATGCATAGGTTTGGAACAAATCCTTGCACGTACATAAACACATATTGAGCAAACACTGGGAGCTCAGTAACTCAAGTAGACTCACTCACATATCCATGCACAGACATAAATACATATACAATATTAAAAAGCACATTAAGAAACACCCAAACAACAACATAAATGCATGTTAAGTTAACACATACATCCGCTTTCACACATTGCCTCTCTCCTTGCAAAAAAATAAGGCTGGGGCGGTGGCCATTGATGTCTCAAAACTAAAACACAGCATTTTGTGTCCAAAGGAGACTTTAAAGGGGTCCTATTCTGTTAGTTTTCAGGTTCATATTTGTGTCTGTTGTAGTTTTTTTTTAGCCCTGAGCCCATGAGTACCCGGAAAGAGTCCAGGAAGCCTATTTACATGTTAACAGCGTTTAATAAAACAATGATACTTGCAAAATGGCGACTCGGCCCGAGTGCTCCTTCGTCCACTATCCTTGATGGACAGCGGGGAAAGAGACCGACTTCCTGCTGGTTTCCCGTTTTATCATCTGTAGTCTTCTCCTATTGGCTTAGCGTTGATGGGGGCGTGTCCAAGGCACGTCCTGTCGTTTTCTGATGTTAGTTTTACAATATTCTAATATCTGTTGGTCATTTAAACATTCCCTAATAATAGTATTGCAGCGTCAATAAGTGAGGGTTAAAGTTTAGTGTGCAACACCAATTTCTCCTTAAATGTATGTACAAAACATATTATTAGCTACATGCTAATGCTACCAAAACAAATAGATATCCTCGTGGATTCATCTTCCTATTATACACACATGCATTTCCAAACATTTGGACTACCTATGTTGCAAATGTATTATCTTTTCAATTTACACACGGCATCTATTGCACGTCTGTCCGTCCTGGGAGAGGGATCCCTCCTCTGTTGCTCTCCCTGAGGTTTCTCCCATTTTTCCCTTTAAACTGGGTTTTCTTTGGAAGTTTTTCCTTGTACGATGTGAGGGTCTAAGGACAGAGGGTGTCGTATTGTCATACTGATATTCTGTACACACTGTGAAGACCACTGAGACAAATGTAACATTTGTGATATTGGGCTATATAAATAAACATTGATTGATTGATTGATTGAAAACAGTCTGAAAAGACAGGAAGTCAAGTGTTTTGACAATTTTGTGAACATCCGGTTACAGAATAAAACAGTGTTATTAATTTTAAAGGTCTCATGTCATGGCCATTTCTACTGATCATAACTCCATTGTTGAGGTCTACTAGAATATATTTAAATTGTTCAATGTTCCAAACTCACATTGGTTTCTCAGACAGCATCTCTGTGTATGTGTGTTCACTCTCTAAACGGCTTGTTGGACCTCCTGCCCCCCACCTCCCTGTGAGCCCACTGTGCTCTGATTGGTCAGCTCGCCCACTCTGTTCTGATGAGTCCACCACCGTTACAGAGGAACATCAGTGATTATGTGTTACGATGGCGTTTTTTAGCAACCAGAAAATGACACCAGTAATGACAAACAGATGAGAATGCTGTGTCTAAGTTGCTTCATGAATTAGTGTGATATATATTGAAGTAGCTGCATGTAATCAACAGCTGACTGCCAATCAAATAAATAATAAATAAAAATGTATTGTCAATGAACATTGAACTATACAGTAAATACTGTGGATATGTGTAATGTTCCTCTCGGGCTGCATTTAAAAATAAAATAGAGAAAATAAATAAAATAGCTTTTGAAAATGTGTGCATCTTAAAAGTGCTTAATTTTAGATAAATAAAATAAAGTGTAGCAGCAGCTTGAGTTTCCCTTTCTCTTTGTTAACCGTTTCACATCATGACTTAACAGTTTCAGACGATTATAGAACAACATCAGTCTTTACACATCATAACAACTGAACAGTTTTAAAGTTTATCTTTCTTTCCCTCTTATATTGCAGTCCCTCACTCACTTTGTTTTAATTCAGTGCCAGAGTTGAGCTCGAGCTTGTCCTGCCAGGAGTTTAAATCTGGGCTGAAATGGAGTCAGGGCCATGCTCACACACACATGCAGGTGCTCATTGGTTAGCCTCGGTTAGCTCATTGGTTAGCCTCAGTTAGCTCATTGGTTAGCCTCAGTTAGCTCATTGGTTAGCCTCAGTTAGCTCATTGGTTAGCCTCAGTTAGCCTCGGTTAGCCTGCCTTGGAACAATATTTATTTTTTGTGACCTCAGTTCTGACTTGAGAGGGAATGTTTGGTCAAACACTTTGTGTTTTGTCTCATAGTGGCGTGTTGGCACTTTTAATGAGCGCCACGGTCTCTGAACAAATGAGACTCACTGGCTCTGTGCTCCCAGTGGGCAGGATGAACACGAATGAGTCCACTCAGGGTTAAAAGCTCTGTTCTCACTGTCCACTTTCCTCTTCTTGGAGAGCGCCATGTGTCATTATGTGTCTCTACCTGTCTGCCGCTAACACGCCTGTTCACTCTCCTCTCCGCTTCTCTCCCTGTATCGCTAATTATTCTCTTCACTCACTTTCCTCTCCGCTTCTCTCTGCCGCGCTCTCATCTCTTCTTCTGTGTTTCTCTCCCTGTATCGCTCACTCGTCTCTTCTTCTGTGTTTCTCTCCCTGTATCTCTCTCTCATCTCTTCTTCTGTGTTTCTCTCCCTGTATCGCTCACTCATCTCTTCTTCTGTGTTTCTCTCCCTGTATCGCTCACTCATCTCTTCTTCTGTGTTTCTCTCCCTGTATCGCTCTCTCATCTCTTCTTCTGTGTTTCTCTCCCTGTATCGCTCTCTCATCTCTTCTTCTGTGTTTCTCTCCCTGTATCGCTCACTCGTCTCTTCTTCTGTGTTTCTCTCCCTGTATCGCTCTCATCTCTTCTTCTGTGTTTCTCTCCCTGTATCGCTCACTCGTCTCTTCTTCTGTGTTTCTCTCCCTGTATCGTTCACTCGTCTCTTCTTCTGTGTTTCTCTCCCTGT
Source organism: Pseudochaenichthys georgianus (assembly GCF_902827115.2). Classification (NCBI taxonomy): domain Eukaryota; kingdom Metazoa; phylum Chordata; class Actinopteri; order Perciformes; family Channichthyidae; genus Pseudochaenichthys; species Pseudochaenichthys georgianus. The sequence continues at coordinate 42,424,019 of NC_047512.1, forward strand.
ATCACTCACTCGTCTCTTCTTCTGTGTTTCTCTCCCTGTATCACTCACTCGTCTCTTCTTCTGTGTTTCTCTCCCTGTATCTCTCTCGTCTCTTCTTCTGTGTTTCTCTCCCTGTATCGCTCACTCGTCTATTCTTCTGTGTTTCTCTCCCTGTATCGCTCACTCGTCTCTTCTTCTGTGTTTCTCTCCCTGTATCGCTCACTCGTCTCCTGTATTTCTCTCCCTGTATCGCTCACTCGTCTCTTCTTCTGTGTTTCTCTCCCTGTATCGCTCACTCGTCTCTTTTTCTGTGTTTCTCTCCCTGTATCGCTCACTCATCTCTTCTTCTGTGTTTCTCTCCCTCATCTCTTCTTCTGTGTTTCTCTCCCTGTATCGCGCTCTCGTCTCTTCTTCTGTGTTTCTCTCCCTGTATCGCTCACTCAACTCTTCTTCTGTGTTTCTCTCCCTGTATCACTCACTCATCTCTTCTTCTGTGTTTCTCTCCCTGTATCGCGCTCTCGTCTCTTCTTCTGTGTTTCTCTCCCTGTATCGCTCACTCAACTCTTCTTCTGTGTTTCTCTCCCTGTATCGTTCACTCGTCTCTTCTGTGTTTCTCTCCCTGTATCGCTCACTAGTCTCTTCTTCTGTGTTTCTCTCCCTGTATTGCTCACTCGTCTCTTCTTCTGTGTTTCTCTCCCTGTATTGCTCACTCGTCTCTTTCACCCCTTGTCGGCGGCGGTTCAAATAGAATCGCCCCATAAAAATTGAAATCCCCTCTTAATGTACTGATTATAGGTCTGGGTCCGGTCCGCCTGTTGCCGACCCCTGCCCTACAGGGTGTACTTTGAGGGGTTGTGACTTTGCAGACTGTTTACATGCATAAAAAGCTACATAACACACAAGGGGACGGGTATAACCGGAAAAGCATGTCATGGGACCTTTAAGTTACGGCATATAAATATTGACTTTATTCCTTACACTATCTTGTATCTGTATCCATCTATCTTTGGAAGAATATATTATTGCTCAGTTTTGAACTTACAACCCTCGCAATGCAAAATATGAACATAACATTTATTACTGTAAAATAATCAAATAAACTCAACATTTCAAACTTTTAAAAACATGTTTGAATGGTGATATGCAGAGTGACATATTTAACACACGGCAGATATTGCATAATGTATCTGCAACGATGGCGTTCTGCAGCTGGAGGGTGCGTGCATGCAACCATAAATGTCACTTATTTTTGTATTTCTATTCTTATCTCGGTAATAAAGAATATATTTCCACTGTTTTCCACATTTATAAAGCCATAAAACAACACCAACAAAACCAGCGGGCAAAATATCTAGATGCACTTTAGTTGTTTAGTAGTTGGCTTGACAGAAAAGTGTAGTTTCCCCACAGCAGATGCATATCAATAACATCCACTGGCACATCATAATTACGTTGGACAGTACTGTAAGACAATCAGATTGCCACAGTTGTGATGGATTCTCCTATCATTAATCCTCACATAGGTTAAGGAATAGTTGTTAGGAAATGCCCATTTTTGAACAATTCGACCGCAAGGACTAGCCAGCTGATGTAGGAAGGGCCTCTCCCCTTTTCAAATCTGGTTTATAACAAAAAGCAGTTGTGGCCCAAAAAATAATAATAAAACAGAAACAAATGGACTTTCTCTGAAGGAGGCCAGCATTCAGGTCCCATGTTAAACCGAAACTCATTATTTTCTACCGAAGACGTCATGTAACGCTACATTACCAAATGCCTCACAAAATTAACACTCAAAACACACACGCACAGTACTCCCACTCATAATTACACACTCACCTCATTTGCACACACCAATATGCACACACAATGTTCTGCTCTAATATTTTTCCTGAATGGAGGTGGTATATTATTGAGAGCTTTATCACACACACACACACACACACACACACACACACACACACACACACACACACACACACACACACACACACACACACACACACACACACACACACACACACACACACACACACACACACACACACACACACACACACACACACACACACACACACACACACACACACACTGCTAATTATGAATAATAAAGCAGAGTTTTAAATAATTGCGATGGGGTCCCTTGGTGCCTCTCCAGCTGTAAGTGGGTCACACTTGACGGAGCGTTTTCCTTCCCATCCGTCCAGCATTCAGAGCTCAATAATAGCGAGGAGGTCTGAGAATTCAGTAGCATGACATCCCGGCGGAAATGATCCAATAAAGGCAGGGAGTATTTTTGGCAGGAAGCAAAAGGTCTTCCAGTCGGGGAATTCTCCGCATGACATTTCCCATTGTGTGGGGGAAATAAACCACATTCCATTACATTTGAGGGCACACATCACATTGGGTAAACGGGCGAACTGCCGCTCCTAAGCAATTCGGGGAAACAGGGCCATGGAAGGTTTTCTACCAATTAATCCCCAATTCAAAACCAAAATAATGGGACTGGGAATGCTGGGAGTTCTAGAAATCTATCTATATATCACACAGGCTCCGCCCTCTACTGGACTCTATAGCCGCGTTCACACCGCTTACTTTGCAGTGCTTAGAGCCGGCACTTATTACCCCAGGGCACTAAGTACCAATCGCGTTCACACCGGAGTACTTTTCCCTGAGGGAAGATTACGCAAATGAGCCGCTGACGTCACTTCGTCTTCTTCTGCTTCTAGAAATCTATCTATATATAGATTACGCAAATGAGCCGCTGACGTCACTTCGTCTTCTTCTGCTTCTAGAAATCTATCTATATATCACACAGGCTCCGCCCTCTACTGGACTCTATAGCCGCGTTCACACCGCTTACAGATTACGCAAATGAGCCGCTGACGTCACTTCGTCTTCTTCTGCTTCTAGAAATCTATCTATATATAGATTACGCAAATGAGCCGCTGACGTCACTTCGTCTTCTTCTGCTTCTAGAAATCTATCTATATATCACACAGGCTCCGCCCTCTACTGGACTCTATAGCCGCGTTCACACCGCTTACTTTGCAGTGCTTAGAGCCGGCACTTATTACCCCAGGGCACTAAGTACCAATCGCGTTCACACCGGAGTACTTTTCCCTGAGGGAAGATTACGCAAATGAGCCGCTGACGTCACTTCGTCTTCTTCTGCTTTGGGTTTACTGGCAGGCTGCAAACAACTTCACAGCGTATACTGCCGCCCGAATCCCCGGCCGGATGTCCCCGGAGTTGGGGACTGGCTACTGAAGCCTTGCGAGTAAATCACCAGAACGCCGACACCTCCTCATCACTCCACCGCTCCCATGTTTTTTTTTGTGTTGCCAAGTTAGTCTCTCTCCGTTGGTGCGCGGGGCTAATGCCAAAAATACAATGTTGGCTTCACAAAACTTTTCAGAGTTTTACGGGGCGTGGTTTGTAATTCGCTCAGCCAATAGAAATTGGTAAACCAGAACTGGGGTACTTTTTCCCCCCAGGATAGTACCACCTCTCTAGCAGGCACTAAAAATGGGGGTAAAAGTTCCCGGCACTAAGTACTCTTTTGGGTGTGAATGCAACATAAGGGGTACTAACGGAAGTATGGGGAAAAGTACTCCGGTGTGAACGCGGCTTATGGGTACTACTCTCTATCATGCTATGCGTGCATTCACCTACTGAGTTGCATAAACGTAGCTGGCCAATCGGGGCGCGCCTCCCGACCGTCATCCTTTTTCTCGTCAGCGAGCAGCAACAACTGAAGCTAAACGTAAGAAGATAGATGAAAGAAAGTGAAAGAATATGACCTTGCCCTACATGCCCGGGCTTAATTGCGGGCGCTGATCCCCACCGCTTGTGCTTCGAGTGTTTGGGGCCTGACCACGCGGTGGAGGGCAGCAAACATTCTCCGTCCTGCAGTGCCTGTCGTGCGCTCCCGCAGCTCAGACGCCAACATCGCCTGGAACACTTCAGGCGAGAGGCGGGCCCCTGACAGACGAGTGGAGGCTTCACCCGGAGGTGGTGAAGCAGGTCTGGACTCAGTTCGGGAGAGCAGAGGTGGACCTGTTCGCCAATCGGCGCAACAGCCACTGTGTCCTGTGGTTCTCCCTGGCCCGGTGGGACAAACCACCCTTGGGGGTGGACGCATTTACACACGAGCCATGGCCAAGCAAGCTGCTCTACGCCTTTCCACCGCTGCACCTTATTCCCCCCCTCCTGGAGATGGTGAGGCGGGAACGTCTGTCAGTCATCTTAGTGGCCCCAGGTCGCTGCTTGGTGCCGTGGTACGCGGAGGTGACACAGATGATGGTGGGCCAGCCCTGGACGATTCCTCAGGTCTGGGGAGCGCTGTCTCAGGAAGCAGGTGCAATAGGGGCGTTACCTACTCTGGGCCAACCTCTCCAGGCTTGGCTCCTGAGAGGGACAGGCTGAGACAGGTGGGGCTGTCTGACAATGTTATTCAGACTATCCAGGCAGCAAGAGCGGGATCCAAGGGCTATTCAGTTAGGTGGCTTTAATCTTCCTCCCCATATTGCGGCCAGGGAGGCTAAATTGCACCTCCTCTTCCCGGTGCATGCGTAAGCATGTTATGTAGAGCGCACGGCCGCCATTAAGCGCACTGAACAGCTGTTTTTGTGCTTTGGAGGTGGTGTGGCTGGAAAAGCTCTCTCCAAGAGGCGCCTGACAGGATGGCTCTGCGAGTGCATTACACATGCCTATGGACGGGCGGGGAGAGCCCTCCCCACGGGGGTCCGTGCACACTCTACACAGGCTGTGGCTGTGTCAACAGCCTTATTCAGCGACGTGAGTGTAGAACAGGAGTATTCAACTAAAATTCAACGAGGTCCAGTTAGAGAACATCTCCCCATGCAAAGGTCCGGAACATCAAAATGTCTAACTTGCTTTATGAATTAGTGTGATATATATTGAAGTAGCCTGTAGCTTTATCAACGTCTGCATGTAATCAACAACTGACTGCCAATCAAATAAAGAAAGTACAATTCAAAAACAACAATATTTATTGTCAATTAACATTGAACTATACAGATATACAGTCAATACTGTGGATATGTGTAATGTTCCTCTCGGGCTGCATTTAGAAATAAAATAGAGAAAATAAATATAATAGCTTTTGAAAATATGTGCATCTTAAAAGTGCTTAATTTTAGATAACTAGTGTAGCAGCAGCTTGAGTTTCTCTTTTTCTTTGTTAACCGTTTCACATCATGACTTAACAGTTTCAGACGATTATAGAACAATATCAGTCTTTACACATCATAACAATTGAACAGTTTTAAAGTTTCTCTTTCTTTCCCTCTTATATTGCAGTTTGTAAATTTGGGCTGAAATGGAGTCAGGGCCATTCTCATACACACATGCAGGTGCTCATTGGTTACAGTGATGCAAACACAGGTATGGTGAAAAAAGAGAGAACTATTCGAAGCAGAACAAAAACAGCGTAATATACCATCTGACAAAGGCCTGCGCTATAATGCTTCAATTAACTGCCATTCTTTATAATATACTCAGATCAATAGGAGACATAAATGTTAACTTAAACATGGGGGTGGGGAACCTTTTTCCTTTCAATTTTTACAAAATCCTCTGAGGGTCGTACAAATTATTGAACTCAACCTCTGCTTAAAAAAACTAAAATCACAGCCCATTCATTTGGCCTTTCTTTCATGCTGTGCAAAGAAAAAGCAACCTCTTAATCCAGATATCTCACCATGACTCACGCATGCATGCACGTGCAGGGTGTGGCGTGACCACCAAAACAGAAAGATATGGACACAAGATGTGTGCAAATGAATTTAGTTTCCTATCCATGTGAACATGATTTAAGTGGGGGGGGGACCTAACCTCCTCTAGGTGGGCATGCTCCCCCGGGATTTTTCTTTTAAATATTGAAGTTAAAAGCATCAATCTGGTGCACTTTGAGAGCAACATTAAGAGATCTATGGATGCATCTTTGAACACCCATATGAAACAGAACTGTAAGCAGATCTTTCTTTTTGGATATTTTACAAATCTAAAAAACTATATTCTTGTTGTTTTTAACAACTTTTTTGTTACTGTCATATAGTATTTTATACCTGTTTTTCATTTAGTCTCATTAATAACTATAATGATATCAAGGTGTGCCATAACCTCTTCTTCTTTTTTGAAGTGAGAAGTTGTCCATCATGGCGACTGACGGACAGACTCCCTACCCCCAAAACGAATACTCTTCGGTTCTCCACGAATTACACAAGTCACCCAAATCAGCGTTAAAAAAGTGGGAGGTGCCGACAAATCCCCTATTAATGTATTGATTATAGCTCCGGGTCCGTATAGGTCGGCGTCTGGATCCGCCTGTTGCCGACTCCTGGTGTAGAAGATATATGCATGGCGGCGTCTTGGTCTACGCCAGGCCCGTTCATAAAGCTTTAACTCTTGGACATGTCTGGCTCCTTCTCGTCGTCTGTGCTTGCCGGGGCAACACATGACTGGTGAGAGGGGGGGGGGGGGAGAAAGGTAATGCAAATAACTAAATACAATCTAGCAAACTTTAGATATATAAGGAACTGTAGCAAAAGCCGGTCAGGGGCAGTGTGATGTGTCGATAGGGCGTTTATACATCGGGGCTCCACCCACTGTACCCATAGAGTCCAGTAGAGGGCGGAGCCTGTGTGATATATAACAGGGGGTTACGTATTGTAGCCCTCTACCTGGGGGCCCTGTCTTTCCTATGCCGCTCGCTGATGGGTGTAGGATGACTGTAGGATGACGGTCGGGAGGCGTAGCAGCCTTATATACTGTGGGCCTGCGCGCGCATTCAGGTAGGCTCGCCCCGATTGGCCGACTACGTTTATGCAACTCAGTAGGTGAATGCTCGCATAGCATGGTTGAGAGTAGTACCCATAGAGTCCAGTAGAGGGCTCCGCCTGTGCTTATATACTAGGGTTATAATACGTAATCCCCCATTACTGATTTAGCGTCATAATATTCATTTACATTTTATTCCCTCTGCTTAAACCCCTAATTGGATCCTTGAGAATCTGGGAATTCTACATTGATATGTGTATCTTTAAATGTATATCTCCCATACCCTAAAGGCTCAATTGCATAATCATTATGGTAAAGTTGAATGTATATTTCCATAAAATATTTTATTTGGAATCATCCATTATCCCGTTTTCTCAAGTCAGGGACACTAGGAGTTCCCATAGTGTGTTTTAACTTCCAAGACATCCATATGTATGCGGTTAATTTGAAGTTAAACTGCTCATGGTACATTTCCTTCATCATATTCCCTGCTGAAGGTGGTTATTATTTATAGAATGAAGTGTAAGCCTTCAGTTCTTGGCAGTTGAATGCCAGATAATGAGCCAATTCTTTGTGGTCACATGGTATAATGCCACCATATTTATGGGGATTAACTCGTATTGAAGTTTGCGTTCCTTCCCAAGACAATATCAATTATTCTGTTAGTGGTAAAAAAAGACGTACTGTACTGTTCCATATATAACCATCTCAATGGATGCTGCTCGTTTAATGTATGCATATAGTTCACTGTATAATTATACATAATTGAAGTCCCCCATGTACTAATTTCATGTAGATGGATTTTACCCATGAATATGAGTAACAATATAGTTTTAATTGAAATCTCAACACGAGCAACAATAAAAAGGCAGAAAATAATTAATTCAGTTTATTATTTGTTTCATATCTAGCAAAATGTCTGACACACAAATGTTGTTATTGTTAAAGGGGAACATCATTAATTGTACACTTGCATGAGTATGTGTCAGTTGCAATGGCATGATGAGCCACAATCAGCCTGTTAAGAGTTTTGTAATATCCTGTCTCTATAGAGGGAGCTTTCTAAAAGAAAACAAATAAATCCTTGTGATTTAGATTTACATACACTTTAATACAGTGGACATACCTATCTGAGCAATTTTGGAGTTGAATATCTTGCCCAAAGACTCATAACATGTTGACTGCAGGAGCTGGGGATGGAATCTCTGACCCTCGGATTGATTGAAGCCCCTTCACCCCCACAGCCACCTTCATATCACAACTTGATGTGACTGCATTTTTTAAGTAGAGGCCAGTGTCACAAACCTTTGAAAGGATTTTAAAGATGTGGGCGTTGCCAGGCAAACCAGTTCCGGTCAAACATTTTGTCAAGTGGCAATATTGGAAATGTAGGATCCAGGGCTTGAACTAGAATCAGGTGAAAACCATTTATTTTCCAAAGTAATCCTAATTATCGAAAATATATAAAATAAGAGTACATTTATGATGTATCCCTAAAAGTAATTGGATCTAGACTTTATTCAAACATAACAAACCAATATAAATATATACATGTATAGTGTGTGTTCATTCATCTGCTAGTGTAGTAGATGAATTATCTCTTAACAAATTAGCTCAAAAAACATGAGGGTAATACAAATATGAATCATAAGTATAGTTTATTCAGACCCAACTAATCAAACCACATCCTATCTCGTCTTTTTGTTTCTTCTCATTCACAAATATGGAAATATAAAATACTATCACAGTTTTTTTTTTTTTCTGGTGTGCTTCTGTGCAAGACTGAACAGCAGCTGCATTCCGGTCCGATGGAAACTATTCATGTTTCAGATTTCTCCAGTCTATGTATCAGTTATGCAGGATGGACAGATAAGAAAGGGTTATGCATAAGGCATAATCTAAGGAGGACAAAAGAAAGGAGATAAAGGGCAGAGAAGACATTGAATGGAGACATAGAATCATGAAAGAGCAAAGCGTGAGTGAAAGACGAGAGGGAAGGGTCTCGCTCATGATTAGAGTCGCGGTCTCTGCCTCTGACAGACGGTAAAGGTCAGGAAGCCACAGGGAGGCTTAGCGCTAATGTCAGCCTTTCAGCCGGGACAGTGTATGTGGGGATTATTTTGCACCATGTGTATATACATAGATCGGTGTACTCTTGCTCCAATGTGATTAGGAGAATCAAAGGAATGGAAGGTGTTCTACTAATTAAGCTCCATTGGAAACTAATGCTGGGAGTTCTGGAAAACATGTCTGTATGAGCCAAAATGCTTTTATTATTATCTTTATTTGTTCACAACATGCATATTTTTTATCTATCATCTCCAGTATGCTATTGATTTAACTCCAAAATCCTGTTACGCCGCCTGGAAGAGGAATATTGTGGCCTGTGCACTCAGCAATTGCGGGGGTCCATCACAGAGAGTAGAGCACAGAACCAGCCCTAGACCCCGGCCACCAAATGGATACCATGGCCTGATGGACGTGGACGATGGCGCGTTGGCCTGGCTCCACAGAGCTGCAGGTTTAAAGATAACGGCAAAGAAGAAGAATGAAGTCTTTCTTTGTAAAATGCATAATACTGATCATATTGATTCTAGAGTTGATGATTGTTGAAATTGAACATACATCAAACCAATCAGTATCATATCATTTTAGTTGATAACTCAATATACTTTATTTTTTACAAAACATCCACTATTTCGGTAGTGACCTAGGGGTTTCACAACTACCGATATTTACTAGTCAACACGTTTTTCAAAATACCAGTCGACTAGTCGTTACGTCATAATAAAGACACACTGTATTTTATATTGGATCTCATACAGTTACATTAAACACTGCATTTTAAATTTGTGTTACATGGCTGAGTAAATAACAAACAGTAACTGGACTTAGTAAATAACAAACAGTAACTGGACTCACCAAAATCGACAGCAAAAAACTGTTTACATAAATGCCACGTAAATCCAGTGCGCAACAGTGCATTGCGCAACACTTTACTCGCTGTCCTCCACGATAACGTCCACTTTTCCAGATTTTTGGTTTGCGTTGAGGAACACCAAGGCATCGACATGTGAGGGAAGGAGGCTTGACCGCTGTCGGGTGACAGTGTTGCCTGCCAGGGAAAAAACCCTCTCACTCGGGGTGCTTGTGGCTGGAATAGCCACGTAGCTCCTCGAAAGCTTGGCTAAACGGGGGAAGCGGTGCTCGTTTTCTGCCCACCACTCCAGTGGGTTATCCATTGTGGGGATATGCAGTGTCCGCTGGCAGTATCCCGTAGCTCATCATCCGCATCACTGTAGACCTGTTTTATTTTGCTGCTCGTCTGCCTCTGTCCAGTGCTGACGCTAGCATTAGTGCTAGTGCTAGCTGTCGGCAGCAGGTGTCTCATCTTCAGATGGTTGCGCATAGCAGATGTATTTTTGATGTACTTCAGTACAGCTGTACACAACTGACACTTCACTGTGGAGTTGGTTACATCTTCGTTGAAGTACTGCCATACATAAGAATGTTGGACGTGTTTTGGAGCATTTTGCAGCACCTCGTTTACCTCCATTTTTTTCACGACTAGTTGACTAGGGCCTACAGCGCCGACTAGTGGTAAAGGTAGTCGACTAGTCGACTAGTCGGTGAAACCCCTATAGTGACCACAGTATTTTGTTCTCAAGGTTGTATCATAGTCCCTCAACCTTATTGCTTAATCTTAACTCATATGCCTTGTTGGAAATATTACAAACACAAATATTTTGGGTCAATACAATCATTTTATTTTTGAAGACATAACAATTGTTCATCCATAACCATTTAAAGTACACAGAAAATAATTACCCAGGTAGGTTCAGAAGAAAACATTGACATATAATTGATATTATGCTGTTGCTGTCAGGCTTCTGAACGCTAACCAATGTATCCCTGAAAGGTTTGTATCAAATAGATTCAACATCTGAAAGAAAAATACACAAGAAAGTGATATGCACTACAATCTGAACTGATCATGAACACACATTTCACCACTTGCATGCGCACAATTGTAACAGATCAGGATTTGATTAAAACAGCAACTGGTCTTCATTTTGCTTCAAACATTACTAGTATGTCTGACGTTATTGCTGGTAGTGAGCACCTGCTTATTTTAAGACATCATACAACGGGTCTAGAGTGGTTAAGCCAGTGGTTCTCAAACTTTTTCTGTCAGGCCCCCCCTTTGGAGAAAAAAAAAAGTCGGGCCCCCCCAACACAAATATTCAGGCTCGGTGGCGGCGCCAGATATTTATTTTGGGGGTGCTGTGGAGTAGCTTGACGTTTCATAGAGGGCGCTCAAACATTTAGGGTTTCCCATTAATGTACCGGGCGCTACAGCGGAATTTTTACTGCAACAATCCCCACGCAAATACACAGTGTGACAGTTGCAACGAAGGCTCTTTACCCCTGCTTACCTTAAGCAGGGGTAAAGTGCTATTTTTATAGGTGGTGTGTGGACCTCACATAGGGGGGTCCGGGGGCATGCTCCCCTGGGAAGATTTTTAAATATTGAAGTTAAAAGCATCAATCTGGTGCACTTTGAGAGCAACATGAAGAGATCTATGGATGCATCTCTCAACACCCATTTGAAACACAACTGTAAACAGATTTACTTTTTCTTTATGGATATTTTACAAATCACTCTCCTTTTAAACTTTATTCTTTTTTTACTGTCATATAGTATTTCATACCTGTTTCTTATTTTTTTTGTATAACTATAATGATCATAAATGTGTGCCTCGGAAATAATTGTTTCCATTAATGGTGACCAAAAAGTTAATCTCTCTCTCTCTCTCTCTAAACTTGAAATGTAGTGACGATTCTAGCTAAGTTTGAGCATAACTAAAGAATGCTAGCAAGTACATGGCTATCATACACGTTTTTGAAGAGGTTTACACACATAAAAACCTAATACTTTGCATAAAACCCCCAAAAAGTTTGCTTAATAGAAGAGAATATGTGTTCGGTAGTGACAATTCTTAAGGTTATACGCCGATCTTCAGATTTTGGAACAGATTTATATCAAAAGTATGGGATAGAGCTACTTACCATTCAGCCATGAGGGACAGGGATGCAGTGTCACTGCCTAGTCAAAAATGCAGGGGTGTGGCTAAAAACCAGGCTCAGCCATTGGACTAAAACCCCTTGTGTTTCGGTAGTGACATGAAAACTGGGGACATGATTTTTTGAGTATAGTTTTTTTTATTACAAAATTAAACCCACAATCAATCTAAATATTCCGACTTCTGTTTGAATGTAATCATAAAGGTCTTCTAAATACACCATCGAACAAAATAAAATAAAATGTTTTAAGTGTTATTTACAGAACATGAAATGTAGATGTCAGGGTTGGGGACAGCTACTTCCCAATAGAAAGTACCCTATACATTATATGTTTGTATATATTAAGCTTATCACTATATAATTGATTGCCTTGTGTTTAAATAGACCATAACATATTATTAGTAAATATCTATGTCTGAATACTTAATTGTTTTGTTAAATAGTTTTTCTTGTTGTGGGACCGCACTTTGCATCAATTCGGTAGAATGCCCTATATATGAATTGAATGATAGTTGATTGTTAAACCTTGTGCGTACAATAGTGTGGGCATTTTTCCATGTTCTTGAATTGGCAGTGTTCTGCAAGCAATAACAAAGGCGAAGATAATAATAGGTTAAAAGAGATGGAGGGTCATATTCATGTGTTCTGAGGGGTGTCAAAGGCTGCCAATGGATCATGTGGTGTACTTGAGTTTGACAGAAGTGATAGAAAGAAGGTCTATGTCGCTTTTCTTTTTGCGATTGCAAGAATGGGTCTATATTGAGGTGCCGTGTCCATGGTTATCAGGGCTGTCTTTGTCTCTGTAAAGTGTGCATGTTCATTAGTGTGGAAAGGCCCATATTCACTCTTCACAGGCTGTCATGATTTCAATGGTGCCACTTGGCAAGTAAGAGCAGTGTGTCAGACGCGCCTCAGAGGTCCCTTTATTCACATTCTCGCTGACATTTAGAAAGGCCCACATACAGGTTATTATATTTGGGGAAATTATGCCGGGACAGAAAATATATTGCCTTTTTGGAGTGCTGTCTGAATACCGTTTTAAAAATTCCAGGAAAGACAGACAACTTCTAAGTTTAACTATTTATTATAAGAGAGCAAACTATATATATTCACTTGGCCAAGGACTCCATCACGTCATAGAAATTACAGGCAGCAAAGCTATAGGTTACTAACGTAACCCCAGGACTCAGAGTAACATGAAGTGAGATGTCTCACTATGGAATACGCCTCCCCGCGAATGCCTCAGAAGCATCAATCTTATTACGCCAATCCTGATTGGCTGGTGATCTTGACGACCACGTCAGGGAATCCACCCACCCTAGTAGGTAGCTAGTAGTAGCTAGCAGTAGCTTGCGCTATGACGCAGCGTCATTCAAAATAAGCACCTCTTCTCGCTTCGCCTCAGCAAGAAGGGCTGCCTGGTGAGACATCTCACTTCATGTTACTCTGAGACTGGGGTTACGTTAGTAACCTATATCTCTCATTCATAACACTCTGTTCGATGTCTCACTATGGGATATTGAGACTCCCGTATTGCTAGACATGCTTATCTCGAAAATCACCAAAAATCAGTCCTCAACAGGTAGAACTATGTCCCAACACGGGGCCCAGCACTGCATGGGCCACACTTGGAGCAGAGACATCCAATCTGTAAAAGCGGACAAAAGTGAGCGGCGAGGACCAGCTCGCAGCCGCACAAATGTCCTGGATGGAAACACCCTTGAACAAAGCCCAGCACATAGCCAGGCCACGAGTAGAATGAGCATGCAGGCCCTGTTGGTGCCTGCAAACCCTGACGTATAAGCCAGAGCAATCGCTTCCACAATCCAGTGGGAGAGCCGTTGCCTGGTAACGGGCTTGCCCTTCTGAGCGTTAGCCCAGAATACAAAGAGTTGGTCATTACAACAAAACTCTTTTGACCTGTCCATATAGATGCGTAAAGCACAAACTGGACACAGCAAATCCGGCCGCTGGTCTTCAGAAGAACATAACGGTGAAGAAAATGCCGCAAGGTCAATGGGGGTACATGAGCCAACCACCTTAGGTATAAAGGCAGGGTTGGACTTCAGCAACACTCTCGTTTGCCCCGGGGCAAACTGAGTGCACGAAGGATGTAGAGCGCATGAATGTCACTGACTCGCTTGGCAGATTCCAGAGCCAGTAACAGCACTGTCTTCAGTGACAGGTGTTTCATGTCAGCTACTTCCAGGGGTTCAAATGGAGGTCGAGTGAGCCCATCTAAAACCACTTCCAAGTCCTATAAGGGCACCAGAGGCCTGGAAACAGGGAGGAGCCTGCGAGGCCCTTTCATAAAACGGCAGACCAAGGGATGTTGGCTAGCCGTCTTTCCCTCAAAGCCCACATGGCATGCAGCAATAGCAGCCAGGTACACTTTGATCGTAGAGAAAGCTCTGTGTTTATCAATCAGGTCCTGTAGAAATGATAGAATCACACTGACAGGACGTTGAAAAGAGACGTGTCCACTCCTCAAACACCCTCCACGTATGGCGCATTTCCACCATGGCGCGGTTTAAGCGTGCCGGGCCCGTTTTTGGTTGCGTTTCCACTATGCCTAGTTCCGGCCCGAGGCTACTTTTTCACCTTTTTTCTGGATCGATCGAGGCCAAGAAACAGGGCTGAGAGAGAGAATCGCTGGCAAGGGGGCTACAACTACAACAAGATGAACATATTTGACCGTGATTTAATTGTAGTACACGTTTCAAAATGATGCCGAAGTAACAACATACTGATACCGGTTAGTAAAAACCATGAATTAATGCTTTGACAAGTCTGCAGACAGACGGCAGGCGAAAAACCTTTCTACTGCCATGCTTCCCGCACAATAAGCAAGCAACACTTTTCTTTGCTTTCTGTGCATGTTTGTAGTCGTTCTAACACTTATCGATGCGGAGCAAATGTGTAATCACATTGAAATTGTTTTTTTAATAATGTAAACACACACACTTGCAGATTAGAAAAAAATAACCATTAACAATAAACAAATGTCAAGTAAACTGAAACTGCCCTATTCTTTAGGTTGTGCAGGCTCATTACTGCATTATCAATGCCACCGTGCCAGTCCTCCAGAGATTATTTGCCAACGAGGACACCCGCCCTGACTTTCGGCTGGGCAGGGAGGCTATCCAGCAGCTCCTATTGGCACTGAAGATGGAGAGGCACCACGGATGGGGGGCCACTCTGGAGACGCTGGTGTTTCTCTTTTGGACTGCCAGTGGCTTCGCTTAGAGAGTGGTCTCCCGTGTCTTCAATGTGCCTCTGCCGTCCGTCCACCGCATTGTCCATAGGATGTTGGATGAGGTGGTGGCTGTATTGCCCCAGTTTGTCCGTCTCCCAGGCGCGGAGGACTTGCCGGGGGTTGGTGACGATTTTGCCCGGTTGGCTCGCCACCAAGCCTTTTGCAAGGCAACTGGGGCAATTGACAGCTGCCACATCCGAATAAAATGCCCAAGTGGCCATGATGGTCCAGACTACTGCAACAGGAAGCTATTCCATTCAGTTGTGTTGCAGGGCGTCTGACCATCAGGGACGCTTTGTGGACATCTTTGTGGGTTACCCAGGATCCGTGCATGACGCACAGATTCTTAAGAACAGCCTCATCTACGCTAGGGGAATACCCTCCACTAGGGTATTTCATCCTAGCTGATGGTGGCTACCCATGTCTGCAGGAACCCCTGGCCCTTATCACACCATATAAGAGGCCAGTGAGAGGCATGGCAGAACAACGGTTTAATTACCATCACTCCAGGGGTCGCTCAATTATTGAGCGGGCCTTTGGGGTGATGAAAATCCGCGTCAGGTGCATCTTTTTAGTACATCATGAGTTTGTCCCCAAGGTAATGAATCATTCTAATGTTTCTGTAGCAAATTAGTTAATTAAAATCTTAATATCCTGCTACAGATGTAGCGCTTCATTTCAGACAGTTTGAAACGCGAGGGCCGTGATTGGTACGTGATCTGCCCTCGCTCAAGGGAAAACCTTCAGCTTGACTTGAGACCTCCCCCGTGATAAATAAATGTAATTATAATGAAGCCAGCTGCAATGGATCATTTATCCACCAGGGGGTGCAGTTGGGTTCCACACTGGAGCTCATGTGAAATAAAGTCAGATACAGTACGCTGGATGTACAGCGGAACTTTGTTAAGATCCATATGTCACGGATATCATACTCTGTGCTAAATAAGAGACATGTAATCATTTACAAAACATCACCATGTTGTTATTTAACAAAATAATGTTGTTTAGTCGAAAAAAACGAACGGGAGGAAATGCAGCCCGGCTCTTGATTTTTAATCCTAATGTAATCATCATCTTCACCACGATCATTTATGTTTATGTTCGCCGAATTGACATGAAATCACTAACACATATGAATATCAGATCTTGATCAGCTGAAGGGTGAAGGGTGTTATTTTTTATTGATTTAAAAAATAGTTGTATGTATTGATTTAAATGTACATGCATCCGCTAAGAAAAATAGTCCGTTGTTACCGTTTTTTAAACAGTCTGAATGAAGGCAGCTCTCAGCTGTGTATTTACACAACTAATGGCCCATCAACGACAGCTCTCTCCCCCTGATCTTTCTTCTCCAGCAGCTACATTAACTGTAGGTTACTCTGAGTGACAAGCTTACAGTTAGGCTGCGGCCCCACAAGGACGAAAACGGCTAAACGCATAGGATTAACGCAAACGGCTTCCGTCCACATGCAATAATTATCCGGATAGTGTCTGCCCACACGAGACCGCTCCGTTTAGCTCCAACCGCTGGAGAAGCTGCAGTACATATGCAGGAGCCTCTACGTGGCGCTGTAACTTCCTCCACAAAAGCAGCGAAGAAGCATGGTTGTCATGGTTGCCCTTCTGTTTATTCTCCGCGGTGGGGGCCGAGGGCACCGGGCAGAGTTTTTCGCCAGTCAGCGTGTATTAAAGTTGAAATCTTCCGGACAAAATGATAAAAGTGCCGGTCAAAGGTCTTCTTTGTTATTTATTGAGCTTTAAAACAAATGAATAACGACTCTATATAATATAATATAATGATAAAATACACGGAGCCTCTCTTTTTCCTCCCTCTCTTCAGACAGCGTCAGTGTCTGTCTCATGCAGCAGCTCATCCAGTAATCAGTGACCCGGCCGACTGTAAAAATAAACATATTTATAACTAGTTTATGGAGTTTGAGAGGTAATTAAAATAGCTAAGGGTGATGATCTGACTTGAAGTGTGTGTTTTGCTGCAGCGGGAGGAGCTTCAGGTGAGCAGAGCTGCGTGTCTCCGCCCTGTCAGATTAGACTTCACTCGCGAGAGAAAGATAAATAATCTGAATTCAGGGTGCAGTTTACTTTGACGTGGGGGTGAGCAGCAGAGGTGGGGAGAGGCGGGGCTATTGCCTCATCATTATTGCTGTAGATGTTGCACAAACAACTGTAGCATGGTCAATAGCGTCCGGAGCACGATAGCAACTCTGCGATCCGCCATTGTTGTTGTTGTTGGTGGCGAAACACTTCAGCACTGGCGCGGGGTAAGCGGAGGTGAGCAGAAGAGGTGGGGAGAGGCGGGGCTATTGCGCAATCACTATCAGTGATCTGAAAATGTCCGTATAGGGCGCACACACGGAGCTGTTTGACCCCCCAGAGAGTGGCGTATGCATTTCTATCCACCTTGGGACCCGTTGTCGTTTCCTCAGTCGTTTAGTGCCATATTCGGTCGTCCTCGTGGGGCCGAACGGTCTATATGACACTAAACAGTAACGCAAACGACCGAATTCGTCCTCGTGGGGCCGCAGCCTTAGACACAACACTGTCATTGCAAGTGACCCTCAGTTAGTTGACTTTTATGTTACTGCTAAATTCGTTACTGATAAAAAAAGGGCTTCTACTGTACCTAATTACCTTAACACTAGACCCGCCTGAGGTTTTTGTATAGGCCTACCTAACACCGTCAAATCCCGCTATTAGAATGCAATTTTTAACAACATAGGGTGCTACATAACACACTTTCAGGAAAAGTCACGGACTGGGAGACTTTAATATTTTATTGAAAACCAGTTACATTGCACACACACAACACACATCACACAAATTGACCCGATTGGCGGTTCTAGTGTTAAATAAACTCAATAATTAATGAAACCAGTTCAATACGCATTATTCTTATTCTTATCATTCTTTATGAGCGCAGAAATAGTCTTACAATCAGACCTGTTTTTTTAAATGAAATCTGACGGCAGGCAGTGAGCTCTGATCACCGATGATAAATGCGCCACACCTAATCGCTGGCCATTCAGCCACAGAGCTCCCTCTATACAAATCAAACTGTAGACGGTGTGAAAGCACCTATTGTTTTAACATCTTATCTTAATAATATCTTCATATTAATTAATAATAAATCATACAGTATGTGTCCGAAAGGGAGCAGGAGGAAGCAAACACACAAATATACAAAAAATATACTGCATATTAAAGCAAACAATTGTAAAGGTAAAAGTATGAGCATAACAAATAAAGAAGTGTAATGTAAACATTTACATTATTATGATTATTTAATATATAAAGACTATATATTATTGAATTACAAGATATACTTTATTTGATCTAAAATATTGATGTGTTCAAATGCTCTTCAAAACACAACTGTGACCCCCCCCCTTTATGAGCGCAGTAATGGTAAGGCATCTAATTACTTATTTATTTAGTATTCCATAACTTAATAAAAGATATGGTCAAACTAAAGCGGTAGAGACATGGCAGAAATCAATGAAGCGGGACATTGAAGTGTTCACCCGAGAAGAGAAGAGAGCGAGTGGCCCCGTTGAGGAGTAAATTAAAAGACACAGACAGGCAGAAGCACAATAAGTATATTTAGGTGTTTTTTTTGTAAAATAACCGACGGTGTCAAGAGGAAGTAAAGTCCCCTATACTCTAACTGCCATGAGAAAACTCAAAATCAATATAAGCATAATTAAAAACGGGGACATTTCCGGGGACAGATTGACCCGGGAATTGGCCACCAAAGCCAGGCCGGCATTTGGTGTGATCACCGGAGGGCTGTCCTTTACTTTCAGCTGTCAGATTGTAAACAATCACGTGACTGGGGGCAGATGGCAGAGCTGACAAGGTGTGTTTTATCGCAGCGAGACGCTACAATGCTAATTGTGGGCTTATCATGTTTATTCGGTCACAACAGAAAGAAAAAAAAATCTCGGTCTCTCCAGAGGGGCAGGTCAGCCAAAAAGGAAAAACGGGCTGTTCCCCGGGCAACAATAGCCCGTACCGGTGCAAGTCCCTGGCCAGACTAATACATTTCTAATGTTAAATAAATGAAAACCATTCACAGTTAAGAATTAGATACTAATTATAAATGCTGTACATTTATTAATATGTCTAACTATATTTAAAATGTGTTTTATCAGTTGAATCACTTCGAACATTCATTCGTTTGAGATGTTGACGGGTTGACCGACCTTTTTACCCCACAGTCAAACAACTTAATTTGCTTCGCCATTTGTTGTAAAACAAACACACGGCGCACGCGAGTAAACGTGCATCGCTTTCTGGCTCCGTGATCACACCAATGCACGTGCAACTTAAGTATCAGGTTCCGACTGGTCACAACAATAATTAAATATCACTCTTAATCATAGGCGGAGTTTGACATTTGCGCATGGGGGTGCAAACCTTTTTTACTGACGTCAGTACACAGTCCCAACTATTGCGTGGGGTGCTACGGATACAGTACAGGGATGCAAACTCATCAGGTATGAAAAAGGTGACAAGGACCCGAGCCCCCCGACCCCACGGAATATCGGCTTTAAAATGAGGAATAACAGATGATTTTAGCAGTCAGAATAACTAAAGCAGCAGTTGTAATAATAACAGAAATGCCAAAGAGTCACATCTAATAGAAATATATAAAAGCATTTATTTTAATTGTGTAGCAGTCAGTTTATAATTTTGGCAGCACTGTTGAGCATTTTGAAAATGTATTTTCATGCCTCTGTGCAAGGCTTAGTCTTTCTATCTGTATAGCCAGTGGTAAGTTCATAAACTCAAGTACTATACTTGGGTACAATTTTGAGATACTTGCATTTTATTTAAGTATTTCAATGTTTTGCTACTTTGTTCTTCTTCTCCTCTACAGTTACTTTACAGATGTGGATGAATGATGTGAAATATAATCAAGTGTTGAATCAGACTTTAGTTCCACCTGGAGTAAATCCACCAGCTACCCTGCAGTCTACAAAGTCATTCAGACTAGCTGCACCTTCACCAGCTTTGAGAACACTTTCATGATCAATCATTATAAAACATATCATATATATTATTCTGAAATGGACCAAGCTGCACAACGACTACTGAAGCTTAGCGCAAGTTCTCTAAGGAAGACCTAACACGAGTCACTTACACCGACGTCACTCTATGGCTCCCTTCCCCCTCATTAAATATGAGGGCGTCACCCCTCAGCAGCCAATAGCTGCACATGCTAAATTGCCTGGCTGGCCTCCCTGTCAGCTGTCATTTGCAGATGACCGCAAACAGTAGCAGTAATACTCCTCCTCGTGAGAAAAACAAACAAACAGAAAACTAGCGCAAGATGTCCAACTCGGACAATTCAGACGAACCTGGTATGGATACATTTGATCCCGGTTCAACTCCCCACAGCGGCCTATCATCGGAGGTAGACTTCCTCATCGCCCGACTCCAGCAGCAGGGCATCCCCACAGCTCCAGGCCTCACTCTCTCGCAGCTCCGAGAGCTCTCGGATCAGGTCTCCAGCACAGCTCCCCAGCCCGGGGAAGCAGCCCCAAGCAGCTCCCCAGAGAGACCAAGGCGAGGACGAGGAAAAAGGACCAGGAAATCGAGCCCTCCAGGACCCCGTCCGCCTCCCAAGTCCACCCCTTCCCAGGCTCACCAGGCCGGGAGCGGGGAGAGTAGCGTGGCCAGCGCCCTGCAATCCCTGGATAGCTCCATAAAAGCCATCGATGCTCGCCTTCAGGCCATTGAAGACTCCGGCACAGGAGCGTCAACGTCTGTCGCACTCAGAGCAGCGCTCGCTGCCCCAGTCCCGCTGGGGTTTTCAGGTCAGGGTGTTCCACGCATCCCAGCGGCAGCTCATCCTTATTCTCTGGCTTCGGCCCTCCCAGCCCACCCTGCAGGTAGGCCTTTTATTTCCCAAGCCGCTAACATCTCCACACGGCTTAGGTAAAAAATTCTCGAAGGGAAGGATGTTAACCTGCTTAGCCTTATTCTGCCCTCCCCGGAGTGCGATAAAGCCATCGCCACAGGAGGAAATATCACCGCCGTCTTTAAGACCGCAGACCCCAGGCTCATCAGAGACATCAGCGTAGGGCAATTTATGGTAGCTTTCGGCATCTTCCGTGATGTAATCTGCTCCTTCTACCCTGAGAGAAGAGTAGAATTAGATGCATACATGGCCATTATCGGAGATATCAACCTTAGATACGGGAAATCCATCTTCTACCAGTATCACAAAAGCTTTTCTAGTAAAGCAACGCTTCACCGAAGCTGCTCGTGATGGCTACCGGCGGGTGAATCCGCTATTTCCTGCAACAGCTGCGGAGCGTAGGGCCACATCGCTGCCCTCTGCCCATCAGTGCCTTTCTCCGCGCCCAGAGCCTCTCACATGCAGTATTCCGGAATCGATAGACCAAACCGTCAGTTTCTGCAGGGAGGCACACCCGAAGTCCGTATGCACATCATCACAAAACAACAGTTGCTCTCCCTTCTAGGACACCTCAACTTCGCCATGCGCGTCATCCCCCAGGGGCGCTCGTTCATCTCCCGCCTCCTGGACACAGCATCAGCGGTCGACAATCTTCATGACCGCGTTCTCCTAGACCAGGGGTCTCCAACACGTCGATCGCGAGCTACCGGTAGCTCGCGGGCAGCTTTTCAGTAGCTCGCCGCTCGATTATCGATTATAGCGTAGTAACGTCGCTTCTTGATTTTTCGGCCGCGGCCGGACAATAACGTTTTTTTATTTTAGAATTGTTTCTGTCACACGAATATACAATTGGTCCGTGACGCAGAGATCAATGAGCAGATGTGACAGCGGCACAGCGACACCACACACGGAGCAGTCTGCTTTCTCCAGCAGCACCAGAACCAACAGCAGAATGACCCGCTCTGAATCAGGCCGCGTCGCTGCGGCTCAGAGACACAGAGGGAGGGATTTGTGTTTTTGAAAAACACTCGTTATCGTCATGTCAGGTTTTTGGTGGATTTAATCAAGTCTTGGATTGCAGAGTATGAATGTCCTCTTGCTATTTTCAGTTAAATACGTGTGTAAAGTCTGTGAAGGCGGAGGAAAGCTTCCGCGATCACCGTCTCCTCTCTGTTCCTCCAAGCCCCGCCCCCTCCTGAAAATAACTACTAATAAGAGTGACAGGCTGATAGTGACCTGATAGAAACTTTATTATTCACTTAATCACTGATTGAGATGATGAAGATAACTTAATCTCATACATTCATGGGATTAATGTAACGGTAAAACAGAGAATGTAAGTGTGCACCCACATGCACTATTTTTGTTTTTATAATGCTGTTGTAAATACTCCTGTTGTCTGCTTTGTTCAGACTCAGGTCATGTGTGTGATGCCTCATTCAAGACATTCAGTGTCCTTTCTTTAACAGAAGACCGTTGCTTGAAGCTGCAGCTAGACTGCAGAAGTATTTGTTTTTGAGGATGGAAAAATGTCACACACAGATATAGGGAGGCTAGACCTATACAATTGATTTATTATGGCTTATAATTTCATGTCAACACGAAGAAGAAGAAAAGATGGCTGCACTGTTCAGTGTTAATCCTGTGGAGATGGAGATGGAGGTTATACATCTCCAAAATCATGTTCAGCTTAAGCCTCAGCAAAACTCACAACATTTCTGAAGCCTTGTACGCTCAGACAATTATAAGAACATCACCAAGCAGCACTGGAAATGTCTGCTTTATTTGGCTCTACTTTGTGAAGCAGCTTTTTTCTGGCATGAATGAAATCTAAATACAGAACAAGACCGACTGATGAACATGTAAATGACTCTATTAGAGTGAACCTAAGTGGGTCCAGCATACACCTGTATGGTGGACTCCATGCAGCGCCATTCATCTCACTAACTGTAAAAGAGTGAATGCACTTATTTTACACACGTGCCATAAGATGCTTGCAAGGTGGTGATTAAGGCGATGTATTTACTATGTGGGCCATAAGAAGAAGTGAACACATTGTAATTTGCTCTTGGACATTTATGTGAATGTTCAGTGAAGTACTTACTATGTTGTCCATATTAATACGTGAGAAATTGTCGTTTTCTTGGACCTTGATGTGAAGTTAAGATTTTAGATAAACTTTAGGTATTGATTTCACAAAAAAGTAGCTTAATTCAACTGATGAGTGCTATGTGAATACATGTAAGCGATGCGATGCAAGTAGCTCTTGGCCACTTTCATTTTTTCAAAGTAGCTCTCAGGTGGAGAAAGGTTGGAGACCCCTGTCCTAGACGAAGGCTGCCGCTCAGACTTACGTTTCTGGTCTCTCCTGCTCGCCCACTGGAACGGAGTTACTTTTTTTCTATGATGACCTCGCGTATTCCTCCGACTAATCAGGTTTTTCACGGATGCCGCCCCATCCGTGGGTTTTAGGGGTTTCTTTCAGGGCAAGTGGTTCGCAGGGTCCTGGCCCCCGTCATTCCCTAATCATGCCTCATCCTCCGCTCTGCACGAGATATTCCCGATCGCTGTTGCATGCCACGTATGGGGTCACCTGTGGTTCCGTAACGCATCTCGGTGCTGTGCGACAACCAATCAGTGGTTGAAATAATCAATAAGGCGCACTCCCAGTGCAGCGACATCATGCCATTCATGAGAAGCATTACGCGTTCCTCCATAATCCACAACTTCATCATCACAGCTCGCCACATCCCCGGTCACCTTAATGTCGTCACTGACTCCCTCTCTCGCTTTCATTTCCAGACATTCCGGAGCCTCTGCCCGGAAGCCAGCTCGCAACCAGTCGGAATCCCTCCACTTCATCTCCTCTCTCTGCACTAATCAAGAGTCCCCTAGCTCGGCATCTCGAGTCTGCCAGATTCTACATGAGAAAGGGCTTAGCCGCATCCACCCTCAAATCCACGTTTGCCTTTTTCTGCTGCTCAGTAGGTGTCTCACTCAAACCTGTCCTCATCTCCACCGTGTGCGCCTTCATGTGCTACTGCACCACTGATCGACACCTCCAACCCCAGTATATCCGGAGCCTCTTAGCAGGAATTCAATTAATATTCGCTGCTCCGATCCTAGCTTTCCCAGCCTATTCTCAAACCCTACGGTTAAACTCATCCTTAAAAGGGCTGTATAAGACATTTTCCCCCGCTGCAGACCCGAGGCTCCCCATCACGCTCCCCGTTCTGCGCCTCATGCTGTCCACACTCGGGAAAGGATTATTCTCCCCCTACATCGACGCACTGCTCGATGCTGTATTCCTACTAGCCTTCTACGTGCTCCTCCGACCCGGTGAATTCACCACAGCTTCCCTCACGTTCGACCCCAGTCAAGACGTCTGCCTCTCCGACCTAGTCTTTAACACCAACCACTTTAGTCTTAGCCTCAAACACTCCAAATGCGGAGGAGCCCGCTCAGTCGTCGCAGCTCACATCGATTCCCCGTTCTGCCCTTTTAATTCCATGATTAAATTCCTGCGCTGCAGACCCTCCACCAATCCGTCCTCACCACTTTTTCTCATCAAAGGAAATGCCCCCCTAACGCTTCGCCTGTTCACCTTCTACTTCAAGCAAGTCCTCACTAAATCCGGCCTATCACCTACATCATACTCGGGACATTCCTTTAGGATAGGTGCAGCCACCTCGGCTGCTAATCAAGGTCTCTCCACCTCATCCCTTCAACAACTAGGACGGTGGACCTCCTCCGCCTTCGCAACCTACATTCGCCCAGACATGAGCACCGTACTGGCTTCCCAAAGATCTCTCGGACCCTAACTATGGTATTTATACATATAACTGGTGGTGGCTCATAAACACATTCACAAGTATACATGTCTCACTAAGGTTCCTGATATTCAAAACTGCATTCCTGTCCTAATTCCGCGGGCCCCGCCCACAGGGAATAATGTCTCGGGCTTCATCTCCGGCACACAGGTATTTCATTCCCAGGCCTTGCTCAAACGTATCGGTGTAAAATGTATTTCCTGCAGTCAGGCGTGGACTCGGGCCACCGTACACCCCCGTGGCAGTTACAAAACAAAGGAAAGAAAGAAAGAGAAAAGAGTAAAGAAAAAGATATATATATATAGCCTGCGAAGTCAGGCGTGGCGGAAGGCCACCGTACACTTCGGTGTCGTGGACGTTGGGCCACCGTTACAAAACTGCTCGCTCCTCGACGTAGTCAAGCCCTGCTGGCCAGGCATGCGATCCGCAGGTCGTTTTCAGGTAAGACCGGCACTGATTTCGGCAGTCAGAGTCTCAGCATGACCCGTAAGCTCCGGCAGTGATTCCGGCACTATGTCGCTCATATATGTGTTAATCTATTATCTTTCCTTCCCAGATCACCAGTCACCCCACAAGGTAAGCAACTCAGTTCATCTCAGTATTTCATACTTCACTGGTTTTGGGGATTTCATCGGAGCGGTTCTTTCCCTCCTGAATGATTATCCTGCAAACCGGGGCCTAATCGCCAAACACCATTACATTCTCCTGTTGTATTATCATGGCAATCATTTCATTCATATGACGTGTAACAATAAATATGTAATTCTTACATCACGTTTCTCCGGTTTGAAATTAAGCTTAGCGCAAGTTCAATAAGGAAGACCTAACACGAGTCACTTACACGTCACACTATGGCTCCCTTCCCCCCTCATTAAATATGAGGGCGTTACCCCTCAGCAGCCAATAGCTGCACATGCTAAATTCCTTAAATGCCTGCTCTTCCTCCCTGTCAGTTGTCATTTGCAGATGACCGCAACCCGCCTCCACCCCTCCAGTCTCCTCCAGGACAAAGCTAAACCTTCCTTCTTCAGATCGGTCCCACCTACTCATCACCACCACCAGTGTCTAGACCCCAGGGATTTCATCGGAGCGGTGGTTTCCCTGCAAACCGGGGCCTAATCGCCAAACACCATTACATTCTCCTGTTGTATTATCATGGCAATCATTTCATTCATATGACGTGTAAACAATAAATATGTAATTCTTACATCACGTCTCTCCGGTTTGAACTTTTACTTACGTATATATACACATCACATTGGTTTTTCAAACAGCATCTCTGTAAACGACGTGTATTGTATTCACTGAATGTCACTCTCTGCCTTTAACGGCTCGTTGTAGCTCCAATAGCTCCAGCCCCCACCCTTCCTGTGATTGGTCGGGACACGTAACATGAACGTGCCGGGCGGCGCGGTCCCGTGGGTTAGATGCGCGTTCATAATGCAGAGGGAAATAACTCTCAGAATAACGTTATTAGCACATTTTTACAACTTGAGGAACGAATGTTTTTAATAAGGGCTATACAAGTGTTCATACTGGGTAGTTTATTTAGTTTAAAAAAAATTATCCAACGATTTACAGACCACTCTTTCCCCATGTAAGTCAATGGAAAAAAGTGTTTCCGGGCCTGGCAACCAAACGGAAGTGCAGTACCGCCGTTTGGCCAGCACGAATATTTTCATCCGAGTCCGGCGCACTTTCTGGGGGCTTGAGTCTAACACACACACATTACCAAATAAGGAGTGAGAGTGACGCGTAGCCAAAACCGGAAGCTGCATACACTCTGGTGGCTACCATTAGCAGCTAACTGTTGTGCTCCGATTTTTACATAAAAATGGAATTATGGATTATAAACAATTGCTTCAAAGCCACAGATACATTATCAACCTATGGATCAACCGATTCAGCCGCGTTTTTTCTTTCTCGTTTTAATGCCATTGAACACGTCTTTTGATCAGATTGACTGCTACGGTGAGACGATCTCCCGTAAAAGCTCCGTAAAAGGTACGTGTTGTGATGTCTGTGTTTGCTTCCCCTGTTGCGAGATCGGATCGCTTAGATACTATACTTAAATAATCTGTGGAGTCTCAGCTTTAATCGGATATATTGTATGTGCAGTTTCGATAAGTAATAAGGGTATCTTTATTTTTAATTCTGTGCTAAAGTGCGTTAGCATTTTTAAAAAAAAATGAATAAAACCGCACGTCCCTGCGGTGTGAATACCGCGCATACCGCGGTTATCGCCATGACACGGTATATCGTTCAGCCCTAGCACTGGGTGACTGTATTGCTGCCATCTCGCCAAATGTCTCGGAACTGGGCATGCAGGCCGCTGCGGCTTTCATCAGCCCATATGAGTCTGCTTGGAAACGAGTGTCGAGCTCCATTATCTGCCTGTCCAAGATGTCATTATATAATCTTCTTAAATCAGAGTTGTCCCTCACAGCGGTCGCTTTGCCCATTGTCGATTCCACATGAGTCACCCAACCTGGCTGGCATCTTCCTCTTTCGGGAGGCAGTGACGTCCCAGTTCATAATGTCGTATTTCAACATCAAATCCTCCGTCAGTTTCATTACTTTGTCCAAGTCATTTTTGGAATTATCCCTGCATGCAGTGAAGCTCTCCTTAAGTCCCTCGATTAAATGTATGCAATCTGTTATAGATATAGTGGCGGATTGCAGGCCCTTCGTGGCGAAGTCACTCATTTCAAACAACATATTAAATATTACGAGAAGAAATACAAATTTCTTGTTCTGGATTTGTTGTAAGAGAGAGTCAGCCTCGATTTTTCGTCTGACCAGTGCTCTCAGAAAATTCGGCAAGCGTTTCTAATATTGCATCAAAAAGACTCAAAACCTTATTGACTGAACCAGACCTGGAACTCAGGTGGCTCTGAGCGTGTCAGAGCCCCTCTCAAGCTCTAGCGCTGGTTTATGCGGGCGGAGCTGTTTCTGTATTTCTATAAACTTTGCATGGCTATGTGACCCAGTCATTAAACTATGTAAGGAGTTCAAAATATCAAAAAAGGTTGCAACGCTGGGTGATGCCTTGGATGCTGCGCAAAGCACAAGGTTGAGACGGTGCGAGTTACAGTGCACATAGACAGCGTGGGGGAACGTTTGCTTCAGAATTACTTTAACCCCACCTCTTTTGCCGGATGATGCTCCATCAAAACTAAATCCAACACATAATGCGGGATCAAGCTCTAGTGCCTCCAGTACTTGTAAAATATTTTCTGATATTACATTTGCAGTCACGTCCCCTGTCTCTACAAAACCCACAGCCCTCTCCTTCAACACTCCTTTGTGTAGGTATCGAACACAGACAGCCACCAGTTCTCTCTTGGAGGTCTTTACATTCATCTGCGAGAATAGCATAATATGTATCCGGCTGATCATGTAATTCACCTTTTATTTTCCGGATGAGTAGAGATGCAGCTATTTCCAACAACTCATTTTGTATGTCAGGGCTCATGAGTTTACCATTCTTCGGTAGTTCGTCCAGGCGCATTTTTATGTCGGGGTCATAAGTACAAATTAATTTGAATAACTCCAATGATTGATTAGCAGCATCCCTGTTAAGCTGTTAATTTTTCCCTTCCCTGACTGGTGGCATTGCTTATAGCCTTTTGCCAATGCTGAAACATGTTGTTTGCTAGCCTCATGTTTTACACAAAACTGAGAAATATGCTTCCAGTCCTTAAATCCATCTTTTACGAATCGATCTTCGCCTGTCACTTCAGGGAAATGGCGACATGCCTTACAAAACACTGCATCTCTGGATGTGCTGTATTCAATCCAATGAAATCGGTCATAGCACCGGGCGATCTCGAATGCTGACTCTGGCGCTTGCTGGGAAGAATCACTGTGAGCAGCGGCAGCTGCAGTCGGTGTCTGGATGGATTCGGAGGTAGACGCCTGTAGTTCAGCAGAATCCTCTGTGCGAACTCGTTTTAGACATTTAAACAAACTAGTTTGTTTCGCCATTTTGCAATCAACTTGGTACTGTACAGTTGCGCTAGCTACTGGCTGAGAAAGAGCGCGAGAGCAGTCAGGAACGTCAAAATCGCTGTGACACGCTGATTGGCTGTGGGTGGGCCAGACATGCATGTGGGTGGGCCCAGGGTGTAGTTTTTCTTTCCAGACACGTGTGGTGGTGAGGGTGAGGAGGAGGAGGAGGAGGAGGAGGAGGAGGAGGAGGAGGAGGAGGAGGAGGGTCTTCCGACTTTGGCTGGCTTGTTGACTTGCTTCAAAGTGTGGGCGACCTCCAGGCGAAACCTTTTGAGCGGCATGGGTTTCTTGTTCAGCAGGCCACAGTCCCTCTTGTAGACCAGCCAGGAACTTGCAACGGATAGGTCAAGCATGTATCCGAACAGGGGAATGTACCATGGCCTTGCCTTGGCTGGGGTCTTGTAAAGGTGGACCAACATATCGGAAAGATCAATCCCGCCCATATGTTCATTATAGGCAGGAATGACTGAGGGGCATGGGATGGGAATATTTGCCTTGGCCTCTTTGCTTGACAGTCGAAACAGGCTCGACCCCATAGGCTGCTTAGAAGGTTGACGCATTTGTTGTCAAACCATTTGACTGCGACGACCTCTTCAGAAGATCTGTAATCAAAAGCTCCTCGCCCTTTTTTCACCAGCTCTTTGTCTGTCATCAAGGGAGCTCTACCGTTGTGGTTTTCTCGGACAGTGTCGATGCACTTGATACCCGGTCCTGAATGCAGGTTCTGGATCAAGTTGAAACTGGTGAAGTAGTTATCACAGAAGACGATTGAAAGCCGTGGCAGTTTGATGGTTTTGTACAGCGTTGTCACCACTTTGGCCCCTAGAAGTAGCTTCTGCTCCTGCTCACTTAGGGCAACGTTGAAAAACGTGGACGCCCCTTGATATAGCAGCATGTCATGAATGATCCCAGAGGAACTGGCCCGTCAGAACATTTTGAAGCCCCACTTGTCTGGCTTGTTGGTGATATACTGGCGGAGATTGCCAGCCCTTGTGCCCTTATATGCCACCATGACCTCATCCACACTCTGCTTGTAGGTGGAAGGGATATTGAGACACTGCTTACGAAGCATCTCGAAGCGTGGGCGGATTTTGCAGAATTGGTGTGGGCTGTCATTGAACTGCTGGTTATCACTGAAATGAATAAACCGGCGTAACTGTTTAAATCTGTTCCTCGACATGATATTCGCAATTAAGTTGAAACGTGACGCACCATGCCAGTAGTCTTCCATGGCTGGGAAGTGGAAAACACCCATGAAGAGTAGTATTGCCAGGAAATCTTCTGTCTCTGTTGCCAGTTTATTACAGAAACTGAGCTTAAAGGGAAATGGAAACACTTTTCAAAACTGCTTTCCATGCGACAATATTACCATTAGGAAATGTATTTATCTAGTCTATTTCCAATGTAAACGATCGAGATACGCGAATTTACTTTTTGAAATACGTGCCTAATGACCATGGGCGCTTCCATTGCTCCGGGACTTTTCCAGTGACGTCACTGACTGGCTTCCTGGGCCAAAGCTCAATAACAAACAACATGGCGTGCAATGCACCAGTAGTTTACATTACAAGAAAACGGTCGTCGTCAGGAGTTTATTGTATTGCCCCAGGCTGCACAAATGGATTTTATACAAAGAAGGAAGAAGTACATTTCCATAGGCTGCCACTAAAGGATGAGAAGCTGCTCAAAGTCCAGTCTGGATGCCTGGTTCAATACAAAACATTGGGTTTGAAGCCAGGATCTGTTCCCACAATATTCGATTTCTCAACGTATGCAGTCGGGAACACCGACCGTCCCAGCACGTCGGCCGCGCAAGACAATGACAGTGTCAACAAACGTGAAGTTTGAGCCACCAAACGAGTTGCTTCAGCTGCCGAGAGAGAGGTAAATATTGCAGCACTACCAGATTACTAGCTCACACATGTATTTACTGACACAGTGTGACCTTATTAATTAACGCAATCGCGTCCAAACTAAATGGTAGCTATTATTATGACGCACAATAGAGAATTGGGGGTGTTCTATAGCTCAACTAATTAAACTGGCATACACACGCTCATCTGTCGAAAACAGCCCTAAAAAGGCTAGTATTGCTATCAATGGATGGTATTGCAGGACCCAGAGCGGACAGCAGATAACGGAATTGCAGTTGTATTGCTTATAGATTATCAGAACATTTCAAAGGGGACACAGCCCCATTGGATATTAACCTATGGATTAACTACATCATCGTTTTTATCGTTGTAATGCCATTGAAGACCAGTTTAGACCAGACAATGAGGAAGGTAAACCGTTAGCCTGGCGTATGTTAGTACCTAGCGCCACTTGTTTTGATGTACGTTTTTGTGGATAACCTCGCGAGTTTGTATCTTTCAGTGTTGAGGTGGGCACCGTTAGATTCTGTGTCTCCTTGCGATCATAAACGATGTGTTGGATGTGCGGCTAGGATAAGTAATAAGGGAGCTAGGAGTGATTTTTGGTGCAGTAATAGGTTAGCATTTTCGCTCGGGGCTAATTCAGAGGCTCACTGTTAGCATTGTGTTTTTTTAATTTTTTTATTCCGGATCGTATGCCACTCTATTCGACCGAATCGGTTCATAAGCATAGGCCATGGGATGCCTGGTAACTGTAGATCCTTCCACATCAATGTCATCTCCCGACGAATAGTCAAATTCATCGTTCAAAACGTCGATCTCATTGCAAAATTCCTCCATCGCTGCCATATCTGCTACGTTGTGTTGACTTCTGGTGGAGCGAAAACACAGCCAGTGACGTCACCATTTGGGACTCCCCTAATGGCGGCGGCCTGGTCCCGGAATTCCCCACCCGGCCGGCGGATAATTAATTTTCTTTTGGCGAGTAATATCATACAATAAATATTACGATCAATATCCATTGTAAAATGAATAAACTACCGGAATATTATAACTGTAATTGGTGTTTCCTTTCCCCTTTAACTGCAGTCCGGCAACAAACAATTGTGCCACTCAACGGTTTCAACATAAACTGTACCAAAAATAAATAAAATTATTATCTAATTATGAACTTGCTTTACTTTCACAGAACACATTTTTGTGATAACAAATTTAACAAAGTAATATATTTACCAACACATTTTCTACGCCGCCAAAGATTTTTGAAATTGGTCCGTGCGCAAAGTATTGTGGGGATTTTAAGTCCGGAGTCTACAAATGTGCAGGCTCGAAATTTCCCGCAACGAGGTACGCCGGCCTCGGTAGAATTCCAAGTATGCTGGACATTGGAACAGTCCTTCGGCGCCACTCGATAATGCAGTATATAATTATAATTGTAATAATTGTTTTGGTTACGTATTCTTCTTTCTGTGTCTCTGTATGCCCCACTAATACCAATGCAAATTCCTTGTATGTGTAAACCTACTTGGTAAATAAAACCGATTCTGATTCAAATGTCTTAACTATAATCTTGTGAATAGTCAAATCCAAAAATAAGAAGTGATAAAGAACACATTGAAGAGCAGAACAGTGGCGTTTTCTCCCGGAGGCCAAGGGAAGCCAGGCTTCCCCTGTTTTTTCGGATTGTAGTTATAATTTAAATAAATAAATAAAAACTGTTTTGTTTCGATAATTCTCCTTTGCTGTGTGTTGCTGCCGGCCCGTCTCTCCCCCATTCTCATTGAGTATTTTACAAAGAGTGAAACAAACAGCGCCCCTCTCAATGTTATGGTGAAACAGTAGATTGCACTCACTGTTGCGAGAGGAGGCCAGCCGAATCTGGCTTCCCTTGGTGAAAAAAAATTGAGGGATTGACCAATCCCACATGAGGCCCACATGATGCCCCTGCCAACCTGTGATTGGTCAGGGCCATGCCAAGGGAAGCCAGCCGTCTCTTGCTTCCCTTCAGAGGCGGCTGGCGATTTGATTGGACACTGCTATCCAATCAAATCACATCAACATTAATACTGTAACTGTCATCACCGCCGTTAGAAATTATCAAGCAAATGAAGCATTATGGAGGGTGGAGATTAGGCGTACTTAATCAAACATAACTTTACTAAACTTCCGCTACAGCAGCAACTAAAAATTAAATCAGATGGCAGGCCAACGCCCGCACTCGAGCTGTGTGTACACAGAGGAAAAAGGGAGCGAATCAGACGTTCAATGAGGACAATTATGTCCGCACGGAGTGGCTAACTGGAAGCGCTAACCTTCAGCGTCTATTTTGCTGGCCATGTCTTCTTTTTGACAAGGATTCGTGCTCCCTGAACAATCCTTGGGCAACTTCAGGATTCATCGACCTGTCATGGGCAATTGAGAGGCACGGTAAATCCAAAAATCACATAGATTGTGATGTGAAATTGAAGCTTTTTGGACCCGTCAGGATTGACGAGGCTCTGGATTAAGCAAGAACCATTAGCACAAAGAAGCACAATGAACAAGTTGTCTGCATACATTAATAAGTAAAATGCTTAAATTAATAAGACGAGAGAGTTTCGGCTGGAGAGTGCGTGCGGACCTGTCGGTTAGATAACAGGCGTGTGCAAGTCCTGCATCTGTGTGATACAAATGTGTGTAAAATGATACCGGGCGCTGTAATCACTCATCTGGTTACGTTAGCGAGAATGCGCAAAACCATCCTGCTTCATCTTGAGGTATTTGAGTATTTGTTTAAAATTATTTTAAATGGTTGAAAAATAGCTGGCTTTTTTCATTGGAATACAAAAATTGATTAATTTGTTAAGACAGAATATTTATGTGAAGTTTAGTTTGCTGGATAAAGGTATTGACCTCTGTACATGTTATTCTTCCTGTAGGCTCAACACCCACACTCTCCCATGTACAAACGTTTGAACAGCAGTGTCCCGGTGCTGGAGCTGTACTTCAAGGGTGATGGGTGCCTGCTGAAGGACTTCAGGATCCGCTGAGACTCCCTGGAGGCCTTGATGCGGTGTCTGGGGCCTGAGAGGAGACATGCCTGGGGACACCACATGACTGTCTTGACGACCGTGTACTGGCTGGCACGCGGTTTGTCAGACAGTGTGGTGTCTCGGTCCTTTCAGGCACCAGTCACTCCACGGTCCACAGACTGGTCCACCAGGGAGTGGAGGACATCGCTGCTCTCCGGCATTCCCTCATCAAGCTGCCTGCTGGTCCAGAGCTGGAGGAGGTCGGGCAGGGCTTCCAGCAGCTGGCCAACAGCCCGGCATTCAGTTCCTGTGTGGGTGCAATAGACGGGTGCCACATACGCATCAGGAGCCCACCCGGACCCACTGGCCAGGATTACGTGAATAGGAACGGTAAATTCCTACAAACATTGGTAGGATTTCCGGGCTCAGTGCACGACACCCGTGTCCTAAAAAACAGTGCCTTATACATAGAGGCTCTGTACCCTCCACCAGGGTACTTCATTGTGGGGGATGGTGGCTATCCCTGCATTGTACACCCCATAACGGTCGTAACCCCATGTCGGGAGCCACTACAGGGGAGGGTACAGAGCCGCTTCAACGGCTGCCATGCCAAAGCGCGCAGCATCATTGAGCACGCTTTTGGCCTACTGAAGGGGCGATGGAGGTGCCTCCTGACGAAGGCCTTGGAGGTGAACCACACCTTTGTCCCTGCTGTGGTCACTGCCTGCTGTGTACTGCACAATCTCAGCATTACAGCAGACATGACTCAACTGTTGGAGGAGGAGGGGGTAGAGAGGTCTCCACCTCATCCTGTGAGGGGGGAGCGAGGTGGACAGGGCCGGAGGAGAGACAGACTGGCAGACCAAATCTCGGCTCCTGACCACAACCCGGTCCAGCTGAACGACCACGATTATTATTGAGAGGATTTTTATTTATGGCCAGTTTTTTTGTTACCCGTTTGTTTTCTTCACCGATGAAAAATGCATTTACTGGCCAGATGCATTACTCTGTTCTTTTGTTTGTACCATTTATAAGCCGTATTTCCAATTTCACCTTGCTCAAGTTTATTTAGAGCAAAGGACTTTACAGACACATGTCTTTATTACAAATTGTATGTGAAATAGGCCATCACACAATCTCGTCAGAAAGTGTTACGTTTAGTGTTGAAATCGAGTCATGTTCAGTAATAAAATATTGTTATGCTTTGACTGAACTTTAAAAGAAAGATGTGTTAGTAATTTTACTTATGTAGGGTTTGAGCTACATGCAGTAACTTGCCTCAATGTTAATGTATATATTATAATAAAACATCCCTGATATTGCAATTGGATACTTTACACACGGTTGGTTTATGCGCAGAATTATTTGAGGTGGAGATTTAAAAAGCGGAAATCAAAGTGGTCATGAGTTTCTGTATGACTATAGACAGTTATGCCTTGGGTTGCAAAATGACTTTAAAAATGTTGGCTTTTCAGTCATGTCACAATCATAAAATGTATATTCAGCTTTGTATAAAATAAAGATCTCCTTGCATCTTCAGTAAACTATTTGTTTCTGTATGTCTAATTGTAAAGAAGGCTTCATGCTTGATGTAACCCGTTTTCATTATTTATCTAATTTTTTTCTAACTCACTCAATGGCCTTGGCTCATTTTCTGTTTACCAGCCGCCTTAGGCTTTTCAATCACAATCATTGAAAACAAAAACAATATTGTTAACATTAAAATATGATTTTATGTTAGTTGTTTAGAGTTATTAAGGCTTTACTCAATGGGAACTCGGTATGAGAGAGAGCACACTGTTGAGATGTCCAATCTGCCTGTTTTACACACTTTGACCAGCAGGGGGTTTGTGTTCAGATGAAGCCCATGATGAAGCCTCGTGAGATGAACCCTTTTGCGAACCAATTGGCTGGAAAGCTTCAAAGCTTCATCTCACCATCACTACTTCAATAAGTTGCAACAAAAACACTACACTGCCGCACAGGTCACACATGCAGCCAGAGAGCGACTGCAGCCGTTCTTTATGGAGGCCCTGATTGGGGATTGGGAGCACCTGAGGGAGAGGCTGCACCTGGAGGGAGACAATCAGGGGCAGAGGGAGAGAGACACACACCCACTACGGCACGTAACACTGGTCAACAGCAGTTTGCAAAGCTGTAGTGTCCACAGGGTGGGGGGGGCCTCAGTACTATCCACTTTAGTTATTAGGCAGCTCCAGACATGGTTTTGCACAATTATACGCAATTTAAAATGCACAACAACACAATTAGAAAGCATTTAAAGGGCAACGCTATCTTGGGGGTGTCTCATAATAACAGAGTCAGTGAAAGAAAACAAGTCTTTGTTTCTTCTCAGTGTTTTCCGAGACTCAGTGTTGCAGAACTGATGAGAGGCTGGCTGTGGCGTGGCAGTGTGTTGTCCTGCCAGCATGCTGCACTGTAGATGGCCAGTGAGCTGAAAACAAAGCCCATCGCCTTCCAACATCCCTGAATAAATATACACGTATATATATTAGTTCTAATGTAGCTGCTCTACCCAAATGTATCCAGGCAGCATACTTCTACACGTCTTCACTGCTGAAAGATCTGGCTGTAATCCAGGTGAGCGAGAGAGAGCGAGAGAGAGAGAGTGAGAGAGAGTATGCACTGTGATTGCTGCTTTACTTAAAGCAACAGTAAAACCAGCAAATCAAATAAAGAAAGCTACGTTTTATTCCAAAGGTTGAGGCTTCACCGTGTTGCAATAAACCACTCGGTAAATTGAAATGCAGATCTAAGTGGACTGAAGTCAAGTTTACAGGAAAGGGATGCTCACTGAATTATGGCAAATTAAAACACAACTTGACAGGATTTAGTTGTTTTCTTGAGCTTTACCATATTTTTACATTTGAAGCTACAAATGTTGTTTTGACTTTTTTCAAAGCGCCGCACTAACCTCAATCTTCATATTAAACACTTTGAGCGCATTGTTTCTTGTTTTGCAAATTGCACCGAGGACATTAGTTTCCAGTCACATTGCTTTGTGGCGGAGACCAAACTTTAGCTATAGTTGGGGTGAATATTGACTTACATTGAAACTTGACCCCAAAATAATGCTCTGTTTTTGAAAATCCTCAATCTTAATTCTTCTATTAGGTTATGACCTTTTCCCCCAAGGCTCCCCTGGCCTTCACCTACTAGGTCCATCAAGGACACATGTATTTACAGAATGCACAACAATTACATGTCTCTGTAAACACACCATACCCGAAAAGGAGTATGGAGAAGAAAACCATCTCATTACCTGCCCCTTTCTCAAACAAAAGAAACGGATGGTCTGTCCTTCATATTTTCTTATTCACAGCCAATCATTACAGTAGGGAAATAATTTGTTCCCACCACTAGACAGTTAAGGGAAAGACACAAAAGAACACCAGAAACATCAGAAGAGACGCATTTTAAAGGACAAAAAACCATGACTCAAAATGTCTTAAAGAGGTTCACTGTCAAATGGGCTCTTAAAGGCATTGAACCAGCTCTGTGGTTAAAAATAAATGATATATACAATGCACTTGGTGGTTTCTTATTATGCTGGTGACTGCCTGATAAGATCTTTTTTAAATGTCACCTATCAAGTGAAAACCGTGTACATCTAGAATGTCAACACTTCTGTCAGAAAATAAAGAGCCACAGTTTCAGAGTGACCTTTTGGGAGTTACCCAGTGGAGAGTTTCACCGGAGTCAAACACTGTGTGATCCTTCAGCTGGAGTTTACTGAGAAAGTGTGGTGATTGAAATAGATCAGTCAACATTTATTTTCAAGCCATTTCTTGGGAACCCTGATTATATCTCTACAGGGTGTTCTGGTTGAAGCAGATCCATCATGAAGAGGAACCCTCTGAATGTCTAAACTCCTCACCCTCTCTAACTCTGAGTCCAGTCCTATTTGTGTACAACTGATTTCCGCTGCTTTCTGCCATCTCATACATTCAATCACTCTATGAAGATGAAGGTTTAAATATTCATGGCCTACTCAACCTTCAAACACGACATGTTGTCATGACTGGTAAACAAATCCCAAATATAGTAGCAGTCTCACATTTCCAATAATTTTCCAGCAGAAAACCATGGTCTCAAACTTGGAGGACTCTTATCCTGACCGAAAACACCCCATTCGTGGTATGATGATGTCTTCTGAAACAAGGATATACCTGTAAAGAATACCGTTTCTCTGTATTTGCTCCCTCTTGGTTCCATACTACATGCACGACGAGACATTCCACTGCCATGCAGACGAGAGCCAGATCTGTGTGCCACTTAAAGGTCCCCTATTATACTGTTTTTCATCAATATATTACAAAACACATCTCTGAACGTCTCAGATTGTGCATTGGAGCATCCCATAAACCCCTCTGTTTCAGCCCTGTTTCAAAAGTGCTGATTCTCTGTCTTTTACGCATCGTACACGGTTCCGTCGCGTGCTTCAACGGAGACGCTTCCCATTCACTTTGAATGGGGTGACGTCACGTTTTGCCGAACTGAATTGTGGTTCCGTTGCTTCGCTTTGCCTCTGTTGCTCGCGGTGAAAGTTGAGAAAAGTTCGACTTTTCAAGCGTCAACAGAAGCGCCAGCCAATAAAATCATATGCCAGTACAAGCGCTAGCCAATCAAACCGCACGCTTTGTGTGTCTGGGCGGGAGATTAATGGGATTGGTTGTTGGTCGCGCGCCAGACACGCCCACCCGCAAGCTTCAATGTGACGGGACTGTGTGTAGGATACGTTACTTTAGATGAAAACAAGGAGCCCCTCCCCCGTGATGCCTCTCTGAGAGATATGTGGTTAAAAAGAACACAATGGTGCTCTCGGAGGAGACTCAGGTGATAAGGTGGGGGGGGGGGTTACCTTGGTTGCTGATTGGCTAATGTTTACACAAGCTGAAAAATCGTTATGACATCATAAAGTGGCCAAAATCTGATCAGCTCATTTCAGTCAGGTTTTTATAGAAATGGATCAGGACAAAAAGAGAGAGAATCTTTTTTCCTGAAATGTTCAGAATCTCTTTCCACAGAGGGGACACGTGTTGATGTAGAAGAGACATGAAGAAGAGGATTTTGCATAATAGGTGACTTTTAAAATGGACATCTACTCTGTGAGCCCACTGTATTGCCTGGATGGCATGCAAAACTTAATGTAGACAAAACAGAAGTGATGGTTTTAGTGGCACCTGGGTCATCTCCTTTAGTCCTGGGGGTCCTTGGTTCAGTCCACCAAGCCTACTATCACCAACCTTGGAATTAAAATGGACCCTGAGCTTAAACTTGAGTCAGAGCAGAAGTTAAAACAAGTTTCTTTCATCTGAGGCAGCTGGCCGAAAGAAAGTGCTCTCTTGGAAGAAATGGTTCTTCCAAGAGAGCACTTTGAGACAGTGATCCTGGGTCACCACTCGGCTGGATTACTGTAAGGCACTGTACATGGGGGTCAGTGGTCCTCCACCTCTCGTCTGCAGATGGTGCAAAATGTAGCAGTATAGCTGTTAACTGGCACACACAAGCACATCTCCTCACTGTTAGCTTCACTCCACTGGCTGCCCATACATTTTAGGATTTGTTTTACATTTATTTGATTAACTTTCATACCCCTGTTCCCACCCTACCTTCCTGAGCTGCTCCACCCCTATAGACCCACTCGCCTGCTCAGTTCAGCTCCTGAACACTATCTTTTTTTAAATCGCTTCTTCAAACCCACCTCCTCTCCTTAACAGTCTACACTAGATTGTTGCTTTTTTATTGTTTTCATATTGTTTTTTATTGTAGGGCTGTTATTATTTCATTCTTGTTTATTTTAGTTTTGACCATTTTCTTTGCATATTTACTCATGTTATGGTTTGTGAGCTGAGCTGTGTGATTTTTCTATTTTCTATTTATCACTTTGGTCTGGAGGTTTCATATTGATTTACAAATAAAGCTGCATTGTTTGGTATGTCAAATAAACAAAATAAATGTGTGTCATTGTATTTCTAACATTCAAAATGTCTTGGTATGGAACAACTTCTCTCTACATTGTGAGTTTGTGAAATATTTGCACTTCTATTTGTAGTAATAAAGCTGATCTTGATGACGCTTCCTGATTCATTCCAACATGTTCAGTCAAACGTGTCCCAGTCTACTATGCATACGCTAATGCCACATCTCCTGCCTGGTTCAACCAAGTGGCCTTTACTCCACTCACTTTTGCCCACAGTTATTTTCTTAAGTCCGTTTTCCACTGCAGAGAGTAACCTGTGTCGTGTCAATGTTAGCATGATTCTAAGCTGATCGACGAAGTGACGCTGCATTCATTTGCTATGTCATCATTTTCAACCTGACAGTTGTGCTAGTCAGGTACACACCGTGAATGCTGTTCGATACTGTGACAAATAAGCAGTCTGTATTGTTCTCATTCATAACACTCCATTCGATGTCTCACTATGGGATGCGCCTCATCGTGGAGCAAACAGAAGCATCAATATCATTACGCCAATCCTGGGTGGTGATCTTGACGTCAGCGTCAGGGAAATCACCCCCTATAAGTAGCTTGCGCCACGACGCATGCGTCATTCAAACACCTCTTCTCGCTTCAGAGCACATCTCTACAGTAGCCGGACAAGCTTCACTGTCCACAGACTGAACCCAAATACCCATTTTGGTCGACGGGCGCTCACCGGCTACTCCTTCTGCTTCGCAGGAAGACGGTAGTACTAACGCAGTTAGTATTAAAATCGACCTCGCCCTTCTATTCCCCGAGAAGTAAGGTAAGTCTGATTTTTTAAGCTAGCAGCACACCTGTTGCTAGCTCGCTCCCTCTCTATCGACATCACGGTAGCGAGGACGTTTTTTCTTTTCTCCTCTCCACGGAGGAGGAAAGGATTAAAGGAGCATACTGTCACTCCAGTCAGTATTCTCCGGGAATAAAAGACCCACACCGTCCTTTTCTCCGGATTAAGGACAAGGTGGTAACATCTTTTTCTCCCATCCTACCTGTCGAGAGCGGGCCCTCTCCACGCCACGAGGCGAACAAGATGGACGCCCCTCTCCCTCACACCAGAGGAGTCAGAGACTCGGTGGCTCGACTCTGCGGCTGCGGGTTGAAGATCTCGGGCGCAGACACACACCAGGTCTGCTCGTCCTGCCTCGGGCTGGAGACAAGGGCAAGCTGGCCTAGAAGATCTCCGGTTCCGGCTGCAGCCAACCCAGAATTTCGGCCAGCAGTCGAGGAAGAAGAAGTGAGCGGCGTGACAGCCCCTCCTTCTCCCCTCTGTGACAGAGCTGGAAGTTCATTCCCCAGCTCTCAATGTGTTCCCGCCGCCTCGAGAGATGCCTCAACACCATCCTCAAGTCCGCACAAACACATTATTTTGTTATAAAACATTTGCCGCTGACGCATCCAGGCTTCAGGCCGAGGGCGCAGCCCAAAAAAAATGAAAAGAAAATCAATAAAACCAATAAACAGCCCGTCAATTGTTCCCCTTCTGAGAGGATGCTACGGCATCTCTCAAAAGGCGGATTACTGGCAGGTCTGTGAAGGCACCACCGCCACGCGCATGCGCAGTGCCGGCTGGAGCCGTAGGGGCACCACCGCCACACGCATGCGCTGTGTAGGTGGGGATTGTCGAAATGGGGCACCACAGTGCTCAGACACTGGAGGGCCCCATAACACAACAAATAGAGACTCAGAGGGGAAGAGAGTGACATCTCAGCTGGCTCTAAGGAGCATACAGCGGGAGATACTCACGACATCTGCTTGGGTTTCTCAAGACAGTTACACGGAGCTACAGACTCCAAGTCACCGTCACCCCCCCTCGCTTCTCGGGCTATCTGTATTCACAAGCCCGGAGAGAGTCAACCCATATTCTGGAGAGAGAGGTTCTCTCTCTCCTAGAAAGGAGGGTTTTATCTATAATGCCCGCCGAGCAGAGTCAGATTACGCAGACAAATGTCCTCGTAAAGCACCCGCTCAACATGGGTCTCATAATAAAACTAAACCCCGCGCGTCACGGCGTGCGGAGAGTATTGGTTATTATGTAATGCGTAGTGGCACTACACCCGACTTTTCTAGTACGGGACGCGCCTACGGGTGCTGTCCTTTCACGGAAGGTGGTCACCACGGACGCATGTCAGACAGGCTGATAGGGTATTTACGTAGGTCGCCCGGTGAGAGGTCTCTAGAGCAGAGACCTCCAGCGGGCGCACGTAAATCACCCGGAGCTTTTAGCGGTGTTCCCCACCCAAAAACGCTTCCTGCCTTCTCTCAGAGGACATCATGTCCTCGTGAGGACAGACAACACGACCACAGTATCGTGTATGAACCGCCAGGGGAGATTGCGTTGTCTCCAGTCACACACACTGGCACACAAACTGATCCCTTGGAGCGGCAGACGTCTCCTCTCTCTGAGAGCGACGCATGTACCGGGAGTGATGCACCTTGGGACAGAACTGCTGTCCAGAGGTGCACCACTATATGCAGACTGGACTCTACATCCAAGGATCGGGAGTCCGCTGTGGGTGCGTTACGGCGTTGCGTTAAGTCTGTTCGCATAAAGGGAAAATGCTCAATGACAGCTGTTCTCTTTAATGCACGATTTAAACGCACCGTTAGGCGGGGACGCACTTGTACACGATTGACCTCCGGGTCTTCTGTACGCGTTCCCACCCCTGGTTCTGTTACCCCCAACTCTGGCCAGAGTGAAGGAGCAACGCCACACACTTATCCTGATGGCTCCGCCAGCCCGCAACGTACGGGCTGGCGGAGATATATCAGCTGTTGTGCGGGCAGCCCCCACCACGCAGGGACAGATTGTCTCAGGCGGGGGGGGGCGATCCTTCACCCACGCCCAGAGCGCGGGGCACTATGGGCCTGACCCGTGAGTGGTACAATCTAAATACAGTGGGACTCCCTCAGAAGGTGATAAACACTATTCAGAGTGCGAGAGCTTCCTCCACCAGGTCTCTTTACGACTGTAAGTGGAGGGTGTTTGAGGAGTGGTGCCTTCAAGAAGGACACATCTCTTTTCAATTTCCTGTCGGGGTGATTCTATCATTTCTACAGGACTTGATCGATAAACACAGAGCTTTCTCCACGATCAAGGTGTACCTGGCTGCTATTGCTGCATGCCATGTGGGCTTTGAGGGTAAGACGGCTAGCCAACATCCTTTGGTTTGCCGTTTTATGAAGGGCGCGCGCAGGCTCCTCCCTGTCTCCAGCTCGCTGGTGCCCTTATGGGACCTGGCAGTGGTTTTAAATGGGCTCAGAATGACCCCATTTGAATCCCTGGAAGGAGCTGACATGAAACATCTGTCACTGTCTGTACATCCCTCATGCACTCAGTTCGCCCCAGGGCAAACGAGAGTATTGTTGAAGCCCAACCCTGCCTTTACACCAAAGGTGGTTGGTTCGTGTACCCCGATTGACATTGAGGCATTTCCTCCGCAGCTGGTTTCCTCCGGGGAGCAGCAGCAGGATCTGTTGTGTCCAGTCCGAGCTTTACGCACCTATATGGACAGATCAAAGGAGCTTCGTCTTAATGACCAACTCTTTGTGTCCTGGGCTAAACCTCACAAGAGCAAGCCTGTTACTAAGCAACGGCTCTCCCACTGGATCGTGGAGGCAATTGCTTTGGCCTATACGAGTCAGAATCTGCAAGCACCTTTGGGTCTGCGGGCTCACTCGACTCGGGGCCTGGCTACATCCTGGGCTTTGTTCAAGGGTGTTTCCATCCAAGACATCTGTGCAGCGGCGAGCTGGTCCTCGCCGCTCACTTTTGTCCGCTTTTACAGGCTAGACGTCTCCGCTCCAAGCGTGGCCCGAGCAGTGCTGGGCACCTTGTTGAGTCGGGACTCCACCTGTTAAATTCTGGTTGGTCGGTGATTTTCGAGATAAGCTCGTCTGGCAATACGGGAGCTACAATATCCCATAGTGAGACATCGAACGGAGTGTTATGAATGAGAACTATAGGTTACTTACGTAACCCCAGGCCTCAGAGTAACATGAAGTGAGATGTCTCACCAGACGGCCCTCCTTGCTATGGTGAAGCGGTGCTTATTTTGAATCACGCATGCGTTGTGGCGCAAGCTACTTATAGGGGGTGATTTCCCCTGACGTTGACGTCAAGATCACCAGCCAATCAGGATTGGCGTAATGAGATTGATGCTTCGGTTTGCTTCGCGATCCCATAGTGAGACATCTCACTTCCTGTTACTCGGAGTACTGGGGTTACGTAAGTAACCTATATTTTTCACTCCACCCTTTGGTATTGGCTCATCTCCCTTAAAACCTTGTTTTGTGGTAAAAAAAAAAGAATACAATTTACAATATTAGTCAAATGTTTTGCTAATGGGAACCAATAATGAGTTACTACATAAGTAATGTACGGTAGGGTTAGGTTATGGGCTTTGGGGTTATGGTTAACGGTTAACCAACTCTTCATGGCTGAAAACACTTTTTCATTTATTTTTGCCTATTTTGAAATGACAATTATTTTTTGATTGCAGTTATTATTTGATGGTTTGCGAACCCACATTATCTTTTTTCGGTTTGATTCCATAATTGATGGCAGATCAGGAATAAAAGAGGGCCGTCAGAAAGGAATTGAGCTGTAATGCGTTTACACCAGACGTCAAACAGTTGTGTTAGACCTCCTCTACTCAGATAATTATTCCCAAATAAAATGAATGCCGCACTTAGACATACGCCTCCACAGAGCTCAGCGGTAAATTCTGCCCCCACACCTCTACCTCCCAACGATACACACACATAAACACAACACACACTTAAACACAGCACATACACCTCCACTGCTCTCAGCGAGCCAAATGCGCAAGCCACTTAGTGAGAGTTGGCTTTCATGCAGTAAATAAAGCGTGTTTTTATTCCACGTTGGATCGGCTCATTCAGCGAGCACCTTGTTTGTCATTAAACTGGGATCATCAAAAAGCTTTTTTCCCCTTTTGTACTCTCTCGCAGCGGCACTGCGAGAAGCGAGCGTGCTGCCAGGAAACTGGGTCAGTGGCTTCTCTTGCATTATGAGTCCAACCGTCTCTTC
The DNA here is from genome assembly GCF_902827115.2 of Pseudochaenichthys georgianus. NCBI lineage: Eukaryota > Metazoa > Chordata > Actinopteri > Perciformes > Channichthyidae > Pseudochaenichthys > Pseudochaenichthys georgianus. Next base: position 42,468,864 of record NC_047512.1, read on the forward strand.
ATTAAGGGAAATACATAATTAAAAGAAGGGAAGGGAAACAATGGAGTGGCCCAAAGAGCTTCTGCAGTAATGCAGGTGTGTGAGCGGGGAAAGGGTGAGAACGAGCGAGACAGACAGGATGAGAGAGAGTGAAAGAGACGTGTGCATTGGTGTGTGCGCGATGAGAAAGCGCAGAGACAGAGAAGTTTGTGTTGTGCTCCGCATTGTTGAGTCTCGTGAGCGAGGGTTATATCGGGTGTTGTTGTAATTATTTCTGCATTTCCTCCCTCAGGCTGTCACTTCTTTCCGACTCAACTTGCTCTAATAAAAACAACGTTAATTGATCCTTTTTCACCAGCACACTGAAGCTAACGCTCAAAGGCCAGAAGGATTAGTGTAGGATCTGAGACGTCCTTCTCTTCTTTTTAATCGTCCTTTCTGTCAGTAACCTCTGGGGATGTAATTAACCCATTTGGAACATATGGTAAATTGTCTGCATTTATATAGCACCTTTCTACCTTACCAGACGAAGCGGGGCTCTGATTCGGAAGCAATTAATAAAAGCAAATTGTGATGAAAGGATGATACGCCCACATCCGGAGCCACAGCCTCGACACATTACAGCCACATTCTGTAGGAGTCTTTACAAAATAACATTTGTCCCTCTGTGCTTTTAATGTTGGCGTGCATGGAAAAGCTTCTGTGCTATTGTGCTTTCTTTGTTTTGACCTTCCAAGAGTCTACGGATGTGAATTAGCCTAAGGATATGAGTTACTCAAGCGATCTCCTACATCTTTCTTCCTTTCCTAAAGAGCGAAAGTGGTTTCAATGTTGGCTTGAATGTAGTTAGTGGCTTTCTCATAAACATGGATTGGATGTATAAGACCCAAGCTGTTGCCTCGCGGTTCTGTTCAGATGCTCTTTAAGACGGAAAGCCATTATACCCTGCCGTTTAGTTTACCCAGAGGATACATCCTAATGACTTAAGCAATGTAATGCCATCCTCAGGTTTGACTTTAACTTTGCTTCTGCTCTACTTTCTAGCGCTAATCAGCAAGTGCTAACATACTTTGTCAACTGTGACAAAGACCGTGGAAAAGATTGCTTAAAACGGCGTAAGAATATGATTGTGTGAACATGTAAGCATTTTGACATTTATTCTACCGCAGCTCACCTACAGCCTGAGCCCTTGAACAATCTAACAGGGTCAAATCATGTTCTTACGCACCTACATTTCCTGTTTGTGTGCAAAAGAGCATCTCACTTCGAAGTAATGCAGCTCATAAAACCACCAGACTCAGAGACAGTTTCATCCCACAGGCCATAAGAATGTTAAACACCTGAACTTTTGAAAGAACATTCATCTGTTTGCAACTTATACTTATATACGTATATCAACATTCCAATTACTTGAATATAGACTATTCAATTGTATTTACTTGCACTATTATCTGAGCCTGTGACCTAAGAATTTAATTGTCATAACTACACTGTCGCTAAGCTATTTACATATGACAATAAAATCTTGAATCAGAGTCATTGAAGAGATCCGGATCATACGAGTCCTTTGAGTCACCAAGAGCGTAGAAATCCTACCGGTAAAACCGAGAAGTTGTTGCATTTCACGAGCATATTAAACTGACGCTACATCAACCTCCGCTACACAGTGTCTTTTGCTTTAATACAAAATGTTGATCACAACATCGCGATTTGGCGAATCTGAGTCTGCTGTTGACTCGTGCACGACGACGACGAGTCTGCCGGATCTCTGGATCTGCTGCTATACGGTTACGGCTCTGAGTCCGCACGAGTCTGATATGTTTTGCACAGTGAGTCAGGATTTGCGAATCTCTGAGTCTGCTGTTGACTCGTGCACAGGGACGTGCACAGGTACGGGCTAATGTTGCCCGGGCAACGGCCCGTTTGGCCTTTCTGGCTGCCCTGCCCCTCTGGAGAGAGCGAGTTTGTTTTAATTTTTTCTGTTGTGGCCGGATCAACATGATGAGCCCACAATTAGTATGGTAGCGTCTCGCTGCGGGAAGCACACTTTGTCAGCGCTGTAATCTGCCGGTGCCTTAAAGAGCCTGTGACACCATCCCAACAACTGTTGTGCAATGAAATATTGGGCTACTAGTAATCTCGAACCGTCAGTTTAAAAAAGAAGGTGCGATACCGTTCCGTTAAATATCAATAATTTCGAACATCGCGGGAAATTCCTTCGACTCATTTTGAAGTTTTGGGGGAAGCCGGAAGTGACGTCAATGCGGGAACGCTTCGAGAGCCAAACACGGACAAAGTGTGTTGTCATGCGTAGAAATGGTGAATTACTGAGTTTAGGCACGTTAATAACGTTTTAATGAAGTTGACTACAGTATATTCATATGTGTCAGTGCTTTCATGTCAATTCGGCGACATAAACATAAATGATCGTGGTGAAGATGATGATTACATTTGGATTAAAAATCGGGAGTGAGAGCTGCTGAATTTCCTCCCGTCGGATGTGATATAAAAACAAATCGATTATTTTTGTAGTTGTAAACTCAAGTGGATGAAACTACATTTATTAGTGCTTTCATGTCAATTCGGCGAACATATGATAGATTAAATGATCGTGAGGATGATGATTAAAAATCGTTTGTTTGAGCCGGGCTGCATTTCCTGATGAGGAAACAAACCGATGCTTTTTGTAGTTGTAGTACACCAACGTGGATTAAACGTGTGGTTTTTTTACCACAATGTTGGGGAAATTAATGGATAAAATGCACGGATTATTATTATTATTATTCCCACTCCGATCGGGACACTAGGTCCACCGTTTCCCCGCAGCGAGGCTCCCCCCGTTGACAGTTTACGTGGGCTGGGTGCAGTGGCGGACTGGCCATCGGGACGAATCCCGATGGGCCGGTACCGAAGTGGGCCGGTCGGATAAGTAACTAGCACATCCCCCATAGGCGGCGCGTGAGGCTCAGGTTTGAGAAGGCTAAATAACTTATTTTACCTGACGCTGCCCGCCTCCAGCGTCTATAGAAAAGAGATCAACTCAGTGTGCGGAGTTTAAATCTCTCAAGTCATATTACAGGATAAAGGAAATACAGTTTAAACTTCCGTATGCAGAGAAGACGCCGACGTGTCGCACTTATCATTCATATTACATCATCAATCAGATCATCGATCAGATAATATCATAATATATCATATTTCCTGATCTGAGTCAGCTTCTCCAGCCTCATCTGGCCGTGCAACACTCACAGTGTCACAGACTGGATGCAGAAGTATTATTTAACACATTATGTTGACGAAACACTCGAGACAAATGTAATTAAAGTCAGATCCACTCGTGTCTTAGACGTGAACGCGCTCTCAGCTGGAGAGAGAAACCCTGGCTTGATTTACCGAGTTGATAACCAGCGTCGTAGGACCGCTTAGCGAGATCTCGTTTGTTAGTTTGTTGTTGTTAGTTTGTTTGTTACTCAAACATATCCAGGGTCTGTTGAACTGGCTTCGTAGTACAGGGCACAGGTGGCTAGCAGCGCTAATGTCAAAGACACAGACATTATACATTATATTTGTATTTTATCAGGATGCAGTGACACAAATATTTACATATTTACATTTACTATCTACAGCACCCGCCGCCCCTGACATCCCCCACTCGCCCCGTTGACAATTTACTAGCGGTACCGAAGTGGGCCGGTCGAGAGTCCCGGGATGATTTGTAGTGCCATTCCACCACTGGCTACATATATATGATCGCCCATATTGACGCACCTCATTCCTAAACTTCTAACAGATACAACATAAACCGATCCTTCAGCCTCATATGAGCTCTCAGACACGTTCAACATTAACCTGTCATCGCTGTCTGAGCTGCTGCTGTGTGCGCCGTCGTGCGTTTACATCTGACTGTATATATATATAAAGGTTTACATGCAGATGCTGGGATCCTGAACGGTGCAGCTGGAGCGCTGTGCCCGCAATGACGTCACCCATCATTTGGCGGGACTTGAAGAATCCGCGAGAAGATCCAGGAAATGGTCAACATTGAAGGGCAGATTAATGGTTATCAAAGTACAAATATCCAAAATCAGTTCAGTAACGGTTTTCAAGGGGACAATATGTACTCAAATTGATGGGTTTGGATGATGGGGGAAAACCGTGTCACAGGCTCTTTAAGACCACCTCAGTGTCGGATTTTGGAAACTTGATTTTGAGTTGTCTCATGGCAGTTAGGGTATAAGGGACAAACCAGGGGACTTTACTTCCTCTTGATACCGTCAGTTATTTACAAAAAAACACCTAAATATAGCTACTTGTTGTTATTGTGCTTCTGTCTTTCTGTGTCTTTGATTTTTTTTTTTTTTTTAATATACTTTATTAATCCCCGTGGGGAAATTGTTTCTCTGCATTTGACCCATCCTAGTGTTAGGAGCAGTAGGCAGCCATTTTGAACAGCGCCCGGGGAGCAGTGTAGGGAACGGTGCCTTGCTCAGGGACACCTCGGTAGCACTTGGTCTTGCCGGGACTTGAACTGGTGACCTTCCAAGTCCCTATCGACTTCGCCACCACCGCCCCGCCCCGTCTTCTCATCTGTAAACTCCCTCAACGGGGCCGCTCGCTCTCTTTTCTTGATCGCCCTCTCACGGGTGAACAGTTCACTGTCCCGCTCCATTGTAGCATTTCTGCCATGTCTACCACTTTAGTTTTGACCATCTCGGTTACTAAGTTATGGAATACTAAATAAGTAAGTAATTAGATACCTTACCGTTACTGCGCTCATAAAGAATGATAAGAATAATGCGTATTGAACTGGTTTCATGAATTAGTGAGTTTATTTAAGGTAATTAGTTAGACGCCCTATTTTATCAGCATGTCTGCAGAGCAGTTACAAAGGGCACACTACATTAGAACATAATTGTCCCCATTTTGTCTTTAATAGTTCCTAACATTAGATATTTTAATGAGATATGGACCGCAACAAAAAAAAATTCCCTGGTTTTCATTTTTAAAATCAAGTCACCGAATGCAAGTAGTCGCCTTAGCTTATTTTGTTATGAGATGTGAATTACTGTTCAATTTAGTTGATGTAATAATCGTTTGGTTTATTTTACATTAAAACAAGTTACAATGTTCAAAATGTCTTTTGAGGCCCTTTTTCCAGTTTAGAGCAATAGCCCCTCCAAATGTCTGTGCACGTCCCTGCTCGTGCACATAGCTGCGGGAAGTAGGGGTGCTGGAGGCGGGGCTGTGAATGGTGTACATTTGAAAAACTTCATGTTGCTGTTGTTGAAATCTCTCCCCACTTTTGTGCGCACCCCCTAAATAAAATGACTTCCCAGTTCCCGCGGCTATGCTCGTGCCTGACGAGTCTGGATCTCTGCATCTGCTATACGGTTACGAGTCTGCAGGAAGTGAAGGAAGTTCCCTTGATTCAGTGCATCAGGATTTGCGAATCTGAGTCTGCTGTTGACTCGTGCATGATGAGTCTGGATCTCTGGATCTGCTACGGTTACGGCTCTGAGTCCGCACGAGTCTGCAGGAAGTTTCACTGATCCGCGTCCCCTGAGCCAAAGGATCACTTCTGGCAGCTATCCTACTTGCTAAAGGCTAGGCAGATGGCTGGGGTAGGTTGTAATGTGATTTTACATGTTATAAGGAGGGTAGCGAGTGACGCAATTTATAGTTATAATTTGTACGTCACCAGGAGTAGGACTCAAAGGACTCGGGTTAATCGAGAGGGGAGACTCGTCACGACCAGCTAATTACTAGGATCCGGGTTAATGATCCGGATCAATCAGGACTCACCCATCTCTACTGCATAAGTGTTTACAGTGCGTGCAAAGTAGTGTTCTAAGGGGGTTTGAATTAGACCCAGCATGAGGCCGCGGTCAAATAGTCTGTGTTGCTCTGAAAGGTTCCTAACCGAGTGAGATGACCCCGGTATCTAAAGGGCAGCCATGATAACAGCCGTTAGAACTCATTTAATGCCAAGCAAAGCTGCTTCAGCTTCTTTTCTCCTTCAGCATTGGGGACCCGAGAAAAGAAGATAATGTCGACCCACAATTCCTTTCGGAAGCAACATTTAAAGCGACTGCAGGTCAAAGTTAATAGCATCGGCCGTTTCATAATGACATAGCCGTGTTTTGCGGTGGGATTCTCTTAACACCCCGTTTTTTTTCATTATGAATTGTCCTTCATATCTTGACCTCACGTTTCTCATCGAGGTTAAGAAAGACATTGGACGAACTCTTTTTGATCGGCTGCAGCCTTAGTTGGTTATAATGCAGTTAAACCCTATATTTATTTGAGTACAATCTGACCTGAACTAAATGTGTTGAATTAACTTTTATCGAAACGGTTCGTGTCATTCTTTCCCTTTTTAAATTCATAATTAAAAAGATACACACCAGTAACTCCACACGTTTGGTTTCCTTGTATTTCATTAAACGGACCTCTTTCCACTAACAAAAGGCAATTTGAAACACCATAATCTCCGACATTATTATCCATGTCAGTGAACGTACTCAGACTATTGTAATCCCAGTAAATGTCAACGGTTACTACGTGCGCCTGGGGAAGCAAAGCAACATCATCGAGAGCGGCTGGAAGCAGGCTGGACAGAGAGGGGGTCCGAGTGTTTCAGGTATTCAGCATCGTCTCATTATTCTATGAACAATACTTTGATAGCCTGACCTTTTTAGTGTATTAAAATAGGATAAAGCCGTGGGCAAGATTAAGAGTTTGTTGTGTGAGTCATTGTCAGCCCAGGTTACTGTTCTTTGGCTTGACATCTGCGTTAAGTTGTGTTCCTGTGCTCTTCATCACATGTAGGGGGTGCTGGTTTGGAAACAGTTTGCTCCAATAACAGGTTCATTGTTTTCTGACGACTAAACAATAATGGTGAAAGGTGCTTTCTGCTAAGCTTAACAATATTACTACATTTTGAACAACAAATATGTGTTGAAACGCTACGAGGACAGCTAGTTGACTGGTGTGTATCTCCCCCTGGGATAGGTCGACCAACTGGAAACCATCAGAGGTCTATACAGTACAAATGTCCATTTTGCAAAGGTAAAATATAATTGTATTGTGATGTATTCAAATGTTGTTTTAGTGGAACTCTCGAATAATTACAGTCGTTGTGTGAAGGAGATGTTTTCACAGCAATATAAAATAGTTATTGTATTTGTTCTATGTTAAATATATTATACATTTAAATAGAAATTGGACATCAGGAATCATTATATTTCAAGGATATTGGTATCAAGTACTACATGTCTGGTGTTGTGTGTACCTAAAAGTAGTACATTATGTGTCAGACCTATTCTGCTTTTGGGGGGTTTCCCTCTCCTGCAGTGTGTTATCCAGGTGTGTGTGTACATGGTCTGCAAAGGCTAAAGTCCATGTATTATTTGACATTAACTTTGAACAATCATGCTATTAATCTCATTTAAATATTCGGGTCCTTTGGAACCCCTAATATAATACATAACAAGGCTTTCTTTGTAGGAGGCATTAGCGTCACTCGAGAGTCAGTTCATAAGCATCGAACCTCAGGTCCTGTGTGGGCTGACATGAAAAGGCAACACCTGATTGTCCGTTCACTTTGTGTCTTTCTCAGTAGGACAAGCTGTTTGCTGAATAAAGCGCGCTAACAGCTTGGATCGATATCTGGTCCCATTGGTCTGCAGCAATGGGACCATGGGTAATGGTGTCTCTGAGCACGTGGCTCCTTCTGCTCAACGGGGAACGTTGTCTGATTATTCCCTGCTCCTTTTCAGAAACACACTGTAGCACACCATGTCAGGCCCGGACAGCAGGTTCTGTAACGTATCCAGTATTAGGAACCTTATTTAAGGATCGTCACATAACGTTGATGTATTCACGGTTCATGTAGGATGGCGAGGATTTGTTTCTGAGCAGAGAACAGGCTGGAAGACGAGCGGTGGAAGCATTTGGCACAGTAACTGTTGAATCATTGCTATCGTGTTCATTATTTTTGCTGCGGGGCGCTATAAAAATGTAATTATGCTATATATATATATATATATATAGCATAATTCAAGTGTTTTGAATGCGTACATTAACAGGTTTATGATATCACTGCCCCGTCTAAAACACGATCTGACAATATATATATATATATATATATATATATATTGAAGCACTCAATCAACCAGACAAAATGCATTCTCTATATGTCTCTTACTTATTTATTTGATACAGATCCTGACACATTGATACGGACCCCGACACATTTGTGAATCATGTAGGCCTTTCTTTGCTGGGGAAATGAATACTTAAACTAAATGTAATTAAACATTATTTTCACCATGTTATTGTTGTCAGAGTTATAGCTTTCTCCTAAGACGTTTGTCTTGACGAAGGTCTCCATCTAGTATCATTCTCTATATATTGTATCCGTGTCTGCTATCTGATATTAGCCAAGGACCCCTTTTCTTTAAGAATACATGTGTTAAGCATTAAGTGCTGATCTTCACAAAGCCTAACCTTCCTTCTTTGTGTCTGTCTGCCCTGATGACTGAAATCTGGTATTACTGTAATACTTTCAAGGTATTCCAGTTGTTGTTGTTGTTGTTGTACCAGCTCTCTGACAGAGCTACATGTGGTATGTATTCATCCTCTGATTTCTGACAGCAGGACTTGAAGCTCTTGTGTGAATGTTTTCTTGTTACTCTTTGGCAACATTACATGTGAACGCTCATCTTGCATGGCAATTCTAGGGGTTTAATAATCATTCAATTAATACAGGATTTGGACCCAAATGCAGATGAAGGACAACCCCTTCAGTTCAAGGATTCTTTGCAGGTACTATGTAGAATTACTGTCAGGCAGGTCCAGCTAAAGGTTCAGAAGTACATGACTAGGAAGAAGTATAGACACTTTAAAGGGTGTTGGCAGGGAGCGAGTGGAGCTGCATCGTTAGGGTAGGAAGAGGAAAATGGGAGTAGATGGTCCTCCTATAGATGTATGGAAGGGGAAATAAACGTGGGCGGCTGGAGAGGGAAAACCAAGGGTTAATCCTATTATCTTTTTAATGGCATCTTAGCTCAGTAAGACGCAATGGAAAGAGCCAAGACCCTTGGTTAGGAAATGGTTCATCCTTCTTCACTTGAGGATTGCTTTCTAACAATGTACTTCACTTATGGCAAGCCAGGTGTACTGCATACTCTTAGCATTTCTACATTGTAAGTGTGTGCCCGCTGACATAAGCATTAGTTTAAAGCATCCAAAAGAGCAGCTAGCACATCTTGAAATGCCCTGACATGAATTGAAACAGCAACATCAGCACTTTTTTTATTTTTTCAATTCTGAGGACAGCTGATGTTTGGGAGGAATTGGGTTTTCATCCCACTGCAGAGTCCTCACTGAGAGAAGTGGGAGGGAAGGGTACGTGTACACTCTGCAACAGAAGAGTTGTATTAAGCCTGTAGTCCCAGTTTGACACTTGAGTTTATCTTCACCCTCAAGAGACATGTGCTTTGCCTGTGTGTCCTGCAGACACAACTCGAAGCCTTTTTGATTTACACTCGGAACAACTTTGAGCCAAAAGGCCTGAATGAAGAGTTTGATTTGTTCTGTAATTCTTTAAAGTTGTTGGCCGACGGGTTATTAGATTATCTGGTTCTAGAATCCTACCATTGTTTAGATTAGATGCACCTGTGCATCAAGTCCTTCTGGGTTTTGGCCTGTATTCAGTGATTTAGCCCGAACTTGAGAGGCTGGAGGGCAACAGAGGACGCTTGGACAATTCAGATTCTTTCTTTTTGTCAGATCATCATCAGGTTGAAAACCTTCAAACACAGAGGACAAACAAAAGTTAGCACACATGCAAACAAAATCACAAACATGTTGAATGCCTCATTGCAAATAATAATAATTCAGTCTATATTCTATAAAACATCATTAACTTAAATGAATGAGTAAGAAAGTCTCTTTCTCTACGTGAAACCAAGCAACCCAGAAAACCTCACTGAACACCATTTGCGTCGTCTAAAAATATACACTAACAAAACGGAGCGCACACAAACCACGCTGCGTAAAAGCTGTCGATTGCGCAACAGCACTCTCACACAATAAGGCAACAGATCAAGAACGCAAAGCGCAATAAACAACGGAGAAACATACCAACGGCGTCTCTGGAGCCTCACACACACTGTCGCCAACTTCTCCCTCTGTGGCTTTGGGAACAAGAGACCCCCCATTATAACCTCCGGCCCCTTTTGTTGCCGTGATACCGGAAGCGGCATTAATTCTTTTTAATGACAGCTCACTTCTCATTGATAAAAAGTAGCCTACGCTATTCAAAATAAAAACGAATACCCCCTCTTGGTATGAACAACACTATAATAATTTAAAAAAAGTCAGTTTTTCACAGATATTATTATTTTTCTTTCAATATTGACATTCGTCTCGACAGTGGATGAAAACAGACAGTGTTTACCCATTGGGAAATTACTGTATATAAGTTGTTTTCATACTTTCTATTATGTGCTTCATTTTTCTACTTCATTGTGATTCTTGTGCCGTATCTGAATACAGAGCGGTGCGGGGATGATGTATTGTAGTCTCTTTTAGTCACTTGTTAGCAGAGGTGGGGGACTCGAGTCACATGACTCGAGTCGCATATTTTTGGACTTGAGACTTGCTTGACTAACATTGATAAAAGACTTGACTTTGACTTGGTATTCATGACTTGAGACAGAGGACTCGAAATGACACATCGAACTGCCCGATGAATCCCCCTATTACTCATTTTATGAAGCAGATGTCCGGTCACTAAGGCGCGTGATGTGTGTGTTTGTGTGTGTCCAACAACGGCATTTGTTTTTAAATTACCATGAACAGTAATTTACACACTTCTAGCCAACTCCATATGTATATGTGGGTGTTCCCAAATTTAAAGAAATGTATTTTGCCCTGGGATGTCCGTCCGAGTCCCTCCTCCGGTCCCCCGGAGGAGGATTCTCACCACAGTGACGTGGGACTGAGACTAAGGTTAAGACTTGAGACTTGCTCATGACTTGCACATGTATGACTCCCACCTCTGCTTGTTAGCAACCGCTGTTTGTATGACACAGAGGTTTCAGACATTCACAATTAGAATGTTTACTGACATATTTTAAGTTATTCCCAGGTGTTAGGACTTGTTTCGGCCCTACTACTCTTTTGTAAGCTTGTGATGAAATTCAGTCAGTTTGTTGGAATACACACAGTGCTCTTTCCTCGTCTTTGTTACTCCCTTGTAGTCTTAATAAATTCCATCTGACACACAACTGCTAAAACCATTTCGCCAAAACAATATAGCTCTTTCGTATATACCGCCATGTAACGAGATAAATTATGTGCGCGCTCTGTGTGTGGTCGTGGTTGTTAATATTCCCCCAGGCTGTGCCATTTATCTGCCCGTGTGATACGGTGTTCGCTCCGACTGCAACCAGTCTTTATGTGAGTCAGCTTCCCCTCCTCTGCTTCTGCTTCTGCTCCCACTCCAGCTGCAGCGCTCTGAAACCTTTTTTTAGATTCAGCGCTAGGATTCTCTTTCGTTACCATGGCCACCAGCGGAATCCAGAAGGAAGATCTGTGTACGGCTCACCTTTAGAAGTGTTGGCTTCTCACGTCGACATCTTGCTACATCCACTGTTAACCGCCAGGTCACAGAGTGGACTCACACATTAAACATTGGCATGTGCAGAAGAAGAGTGTAATAAAGACATGTTTTTAATGATGAATCTTAAACTAGAGCTTTTAAAGTAAGCATGTATTCTATGGCATTATTCAATCTTTAGGGTGAATACTTTCCTTTGGTGGATGCTTTTTATTTAATCATAGCTATTCATTCATGCACTGTAACTTGCTTCTTACATTTTATAACTCTCTTTTTCAGTTTTAGCTTGTTTTGTTTGTATTTTTTGGCTTTTTAAATGTAATTGCATATTGTGTTTCTGCTGCACTCTGTCCTAATGTTTTTATGTAAAGCACTTTCAATTGCATCGTGTTGAAATGTGTAAAAGGCAGCTGTCATAGAGTGTGTGACTGGCAACAAGAGAAAGTGCCAACATGCAGACCAGCAGGCAGAGTGGAACACTTTAGTGAATTAATAGTAAAATAGGATAATTATTGTGCCAAAGGGAATGAGGTGAGCAGGTCGATGATGGAGTCAGGTGACTGATGCAAAGGTCTGAGGGCATCTGGTGGATGGAGGGCGAACGGCAAGTCTGAAGAGGTTCTAAGAACGCAATAGCCAGAGAGAGCCTGGAGACAAAAACAGAGTGGGCGAATAAAAAAGCAAAAATAGTAAAATAACAACATCTGAAGCAGCTGCCCTGACAAACACAGTTAACCTGTTGAGCCCCACGGACCCGCGGGCAAACATGCAACACACTCTCACTCCCTAAACGTCCAGGAGCGACGCTTGGTCAGGTCCCGTGGCGTGCCGAGGCTCCTTCAGCTTCAGCAAAGAGCTTTCAACTGATTGTAATGTATTCCCATCGGCGGCTGTATTTGACGCTCAGGGAAGCACCGCATCAGTTTGTCGGCAGCTCTTAAAGGCAATGTGAGCGTCCATTCCCATTGGATAACGGATTTCTTGGTGTCGTACGACACAAAGAGGAATTTGTGGCACTGTCCTTGTGCAAGGACAAAGATATCATGCCTACACAAATACATTGCAAAATGGCACTTATTTCAGACACACCGTGAACTATTCAGGAAAGTCAGAAGCACATGAGGTGGAATGCCTGAGTACAGCAGCATCAACAGAGGACGGACACAATCACGATGAGGCTGATCTGGGTGATATACCATATCCACCAAAAGGTGTCGAAAAATTGAAAGGCATGGCCCAATATATTCTGAGGAACAAAAAGTGACCTGCTGTTCTGCCAGAACATTTGCGGCTTCCATCAGTGGAAGTGCAATATTCAAGGCACCTCATTCCAGAGGAGATGATGTGCCAGCACGGCCCAGGCAACGTGCCCTTGAGTGACCCAGTCCTCTGACACATAAGGCCACGTATTGTTAACGGTAGGTCAGTGATGTTGATTTATTGATTTCTTGTTATAATACACTGTGTGTTCTACTCTCAGTAATCATTCAATGTGTTGTAAACTGTAATTTTTGTTTAATCTTTTGATTTCCAGGGCCCAAGAGTTCAAAGCTTTTAATCCAAATCTGATCAGATCAGATTTTGATTTTGGGGAGTTCAAAACCAAAACACAGGATTAGGATCACGTTGATATCCGATCAGATCAGGAAATCCAATCCAAGCTTTAATCTGAATCAAATCTTCAAAACGGGTTCAAACCGACAGCACAGGGTTGGGATCAGTTTGATCCCAAAGAACTGGATTATCCTGATCCCACCAGAGGGGTGGGTTTCCAGTGGATTACCAGAGCAACATGTACTGTACCATTTATTTAAAAATATGTTTCAATATAAATAAGATGGCAAAGTTCGTTAACTGAAATAATACACAATGTTTAGCCTTCATGGAAAATCAAATTTAATTGTTTGCGCACGTTTGTGGCCTATTTTGTTTTCAACCAAATGTTGATGACATAAATGTTTATGCTCATAAAAGTATCACAGCAAAGATTGTCAATCACAAATTAATTTAGATTAAAGAAAAAATATCTTCAACAAAAAAAAAGTCCATCTGTCCTCACCTTTCAAAAGTAATTGCGGACAACAGCATCTCGCCTTGCACCACCACCACTCCAATCCATAGGTGGGCCTGATCATCAGCGGGGGCTCTGGGGGCTCATCGATGTCAGAGAGGGGGACTCTGCGATGGACAGCGATATTGTGTAGCACAATACAAGCCAGTGTTATTGGCACGCTCCTTGGGGTTCCACTCTCAGATAGTTGAGGCGTGCAAAACGCCTCTTCAGTACTCCACGCCCAATGGCACACCTTGTTCTTCCATGGGCGTTGTTGTCGCGCATCTGTGAGGGAGTGTTGGCCGTGGGAAAAGGTGTCATCACCCATGGTAGGAGTGGGTCGGCACTGTCGGCTAATATAACTCCATCCGGCCTGTTGGTTTGGAATTCAGTGAACAACCGGCTCTCTCTGAAGATGCGTGCATCGTGGACTGACCCAGGCCGTCTCACAATACAATTGGTGATGGCAAGGTCAGCATCTCCCACAAGCTGCACATTGAGGCTGTGCCTCCCTTTCCTGTGGACATATTCCCACTCCCTCTGACGAGGTGCTTGAATATGTACATGGGTGCAGTCGATCACCCCAATGGTGTTGGGCATGTCTCCCAGAAGAAAACACTTCTGCTTCACTTTGGCAATCTGGCCATCAGTGGAAAAAGTCACAAAGTGATCCAGCAGGCGAGCCAGTGCATCAGACACAGCTGTCACCACTTCACCCACTGTTGTCCTGTGGACTCCATGCTGTCAGCTATGACCTCATAGAATGTTCCACATGCGTAAAAGTGCAGGGCAATGAGGACCTGTTCCTCTACAGTCAGAGCATGACTCCGCAAAGTTCTGCACTGCAGTTGTGGCCTGACCAGATCAGCTATGTAGTTGATGTCATCAAGTCCAAATCGAACACGATTGTACAGTTCTTCTGCTGTGTACTGTTGGAGAGGTTTGGGGCGCTCGGTGTGGACCCTGTGGCGGTAACCTCTCCTTCCAGCATGGAAGATGTGAACAATCCCTGCCATGACTGTTCTTTCAGTCAGTAGGCCTACATCAGTCTCTGAATAATAACTAATTGCAAATACACTCCTGGAATGCATGTCCAGATTGGTTAGGGCCTGTGGTTAATTATGTAATTAATAGCAAGGCCAGAAAACTAATTGCTGACCTGACCAAACCATTGAGTTGGAAAGATGGACAAAAAGAGGCCTAATTTTACATCTGCTGAGACCCATGCACTGCTGCTGGGTGTAAGGAACAATTATGACTCCACAGTTGGTAGCTTTAACAGAGAGGGTGGAGCGACTGAAGTAAAGAGTGGAATATGGATGGAAGTTACAGACAATGTGGATGCCACAGGATCTGGACACAAGAGGACGGTGGACCAAGTGAGGTTGAGGTGGAAGAATTTGAAGCAGCTACCAAAGACCACAGCCAGGCTAAAAACCCACAGACGGGTAACACACCATATGAAAGGGGACAATACACAGATGTGGTGCTGGATATCATTGGTGGTCAGCAGTCACAATGTTTACATGGAATACCAAACGCTGTACTGGATGGTGAGTCGCAGGTATGTGTGGTTTTATCCTTGTTCCTATAGAACTACAATTATTATCTTGTGTAATTGCTATTTGCATAGTACTACTTATATAGCATCCTACAATTCTCCAGGAGCTTGCATGCTTGTGATCATCTTAGTAAGGGGTATAAAGTATATTGATAAACTTTCAGGTCGTCAATGCACCTGATGTGACACACACCATTGAAGCGGAGAGGGCAGAGATGCAGATCCGTCCGGCCGGGGGGGGGGAGGGGAGGGGAGAAGAGTGATCATGTACTGGCATGTTCTTAATTTAGTTTTTCTGTATGACAGTAGTTTCATAGCATATCAGGATTAGGAACTTCTTTCACCTGATGGTTTAGCTTTCTTAAAAATCACTGACATTGTTACGGCTGTATGTATTCCCTGTTTCTTTTACCCTTTGGTTCCTCTACCCAGGTGGGCTGCATTGCTGAACGAGGTTCAGGCGAGGTGCACCTGGGGAAGGAAGTGCTTAAAAGCTACAGTGCAGCAGCAGAAGAAGGGGGAGGCCTCTGGTGTGGGGACTGCTGTGTTTCTGCCTCTCATCCTAGGATGGATAATTAAACCTTTGATGTGTTGTTATAATAAATCCTATGGATTTGATGATTTTAATGGTGTCTTTCGTGTTCTATTGGGGTTGGTGGTGGAATTTTGTTAGCCCCATAGGAGTATTTTAAAGGTGGGGCGTAACACATATGTATGACTGGTATTGGGTTTTCTACTTTAGTTTCAGCAGATGCAGTACCCCCTGTTATGGTGTGTGCAGGAAGCAGGACCCAAATGCAGATTAAAATGTCAAAAAGATCTCCTTTATTTCAAGGCTATACGATAAACAAAGACGGAACAGAACACTCACCGAAGACCAAGTCGTAACACAAGACGAACCGACAGACAGAAAAACCAGAACTTAAATACACACTAGACTAATCATGCAAACAAAGACACAGGTGAGGTGGGAGGAGAAAACACAGGGACACCAGGTGAACACAATCAGGTAATCAGGTAGGGAAAACAGACAGAAGGCAACAGGCAAAACAGGAGGTGAACACTTTTCAAAACAAAACAGGAAACCAAAGACAGAAAAAGACAAAACACAACACAGACAGATCTTGACACCCCCGACAGAAGCCATCGGCGTGCCCCCGACAGAAGCCATCGCCGTGCCCCCGACAGAAGCCATCGCCGTGCCCCCGACAGAAGCCATCGGCGTGCCCCCGACAGAAGCCATCGGCGTGCCCCCGACAGAAGCCATCGCCGTGCCCCCGACAGAAGCCATCGCCGTGCCCCCGACAGAGCAGACCAACAGCAGATTTAATAATCCAGAGTGTGGAAATTGTGCCCAATAAATGTATTCTGCACTGAAATGCCTCTCGGTCAAATTGCATGTATCTTTTGAAGCCTGGTGCATACACACACCAACAGTTGTTTTTCAGTAATGTAGCACTTCTTCAAAGATACAATTTATTTGGAACATGTAATACAATAAAAAAATATATATAATAAATGTATGTCTACATACAATATACATTTAAAATTATAAATAGATTATATCATTATTACTACAATATATATATTCACGTTGTGTCAAATTTGACAGTTGTTGTAAAAAATAATAATAAATAAGTAAAGGTCTACTTTTGCGATTTTCATGCATTTTTAGATGGTTAATAACAAGCATTACAATGTCTACTTTTACGGTCATCCAATCCAATCCGCTAGGTGGCGATGTTGCAAAACAACTAGGGTCCTGAGAGTGCAGCCTCCGACGCTGCAGCTTCATACTATTGTATTTTAGTGGTAAAAAAATGAATTCATCATAATTATTCTGTATATATAATGTATACAGTGCCTGTAAACCGGAGGAGAACGCTGGCATTTCTCTCCTACTTGAAAGGCTACGGAGAGATACTGTAGGGTCTGCAAATGTAGTTTATTTTGTGGATTGACTGGATGCTCTGACCGGTCCACTTCCTGCACGGCGGCTCTTTAACGCGTCGGATAATCCAAAAATCAGCTCCTAACGTCTAACCCTATCTCCTATTCCTTGACCTCTGAGTGAAAGGTCACGGGGTTAAGGGATAGTGGATAGGAGAATTCAAAAGGACTTAAGAGAAGAGGCTGCGGTACTTTAGAGTATCCGAATGCACTTTCACTATCCGACGTGTTTATGATGCGCCAGCGGCCGTCATTGTGTGCGTCTGCTGCTGTGGGGAAACCATGGAAACCAGTTTTCTATACAGCGGACTACAACATGGATGTTTAATAAGAACGAGGGACTACTGTTGTCACGGTCGAGTGAAGGAAGCAGGACCCAAATGCAGATAACTCTTGAGAAACCCTTTATTTCAAGGATAAATGACAAATACAGAACAGACCACTCTCCGGTGAACTCCGTCACCAACAAACAATGACCCAACACTGAACACAGAAAGAGACAAGACTAAATACAAGAAGGGGTAATCATGACAACGAGAAACAGCCGGGCAGGGGAGGAGAAACACAAGGACAACAGGTGAACACAATCGGGTAATCAGGGAGGGAAACAGACAGAAAGCAGACAGGCAGGAAACGGGGGTGAACACTTAACACAATAAGACAGGAAATCCAAAGACAAGAAAAACACCAACACAGACAAAACTACAAACGTGACCTAACATGTGAATTGTGACTACTGTAAACTCATCTAGAGACTCTGCACCGTGCTCTGATGCTGCTGCTTTTCTTTATGAACGTGGACAACAGAGAAACATATTCTTCATGACCAAAGTTGGAATTGAAATAAAAAAGGAAAGTGAAACTTCTGCTCATCACCCTCTCCCTCCGGTCCACATTAATACAAATGATCCCAATACGTATGATTGTATGAACTAAAGATCTTAAAATCAATACAGATGTATTTATTATAAACGTTAGTCCTTAACATCTATCACTGTGTATATCACCATTCAAACATCTTTTAAAAGTTGAACAAACCCCACACAGCTCAGTAAAGACTGTGAAATGTTGACTTTATTTGATAATTTCAGTGAAAACTAACGTTCATATTTCTCTTTTTGATTATAATACTGATGAACGTTCAGAACAAAGCACTTTGGCAATTTACCACCTATGTTTTAAAATGCTTAATAAGCACCGTAACTTTCATGATATCATTTCTCGGTCATAATCGGTTGTTTCCGTGAACGGCCGACTGTTGAGTGACGGCAAATGCTGCGGCTGCAATGCATTGTGGGGCAGCATTTTCTCCTCTCCTTTCGTCAAGGGAGGTCCAGTGGTTCCTAAGCTAAAGGAGGTTATAAAGGAAGTTTGAAACGTCCTTTCCTATCATCTAGAGAATTCGAACGGCACTTATCATGGCTGCAACCTGATCTCACCAGAATGCGTGACTCCACCACGACTCCTTAACACCACAATGCGTGGTGGAGTGACGAACTTTGTTACATTTGCGTGTCGGCACCACGCAAACAACCCCAATGTAAAGTGAATGAGGCTCCATTGTCGTGGTGCACACACGCATTTCTACAACGTGCATTGTGTGTAATGCAACTGTTAATTTTATTAAATTAGTTTGTTTTTAAGGAAGGCCAGAGCTTCAGCTGTGTCAAATAGATTGTTCCCTTTAGTTAACGTTATTTAAAAGATAATTATCATGTCTTGTATTACGAGCGTCCATTCCCATTGGATAACGGAGAATTTTACACCCGGAAGTAAGTAGCCTATTCTCCTTACTGTCGATTGATTTTACAGTGATATCTGAACTACTCATCGACTAAAAAACACCAAATTGTCCTTGTTAATTACACAACATTGATTGGTTTGAATTGTGTGCAATGCTTTTGTATTTTCCCCCTTCGATTCGGAGAAACAAATATTTTTTCGGAGTTTTTGGATGGCAGAAGACACTACACTACCCAGAATCCTCAGCTATCGTTTGGGACTACACCATGAACCCCGTGATCAGTCCTCAAGTTCTTTGATTGGTTGACCTCCAACTGCATTCCATATGAAAAAAAGGTTTCGTAAAAGAGAAAATCATACTTTATTCAGCAGTGCTTGCTTTACTCTTTGATAGTCATCACATGAATGCATTGTAATAAATGGTTTGGCTGCATTAAATATTACACATCTGTCTTAGTTCTTTATTTATCTACAGAGATCGGGCATCAGAATACACTTGAAACTATTCTTTTACCGTTCTGTTTTAATTTCACAATAAAGTTAGTAGTAATATTTTGTTTTGATATTATTGTTTTTTATTAACTACTAGACGACTGGGTCATGTTAAGACCATCTTTTTTTGGTTGCTATGGGTTTTTTCCATCGCTTTTGTGTTACAAATATCAAAACAATAACAAAATAATATTCGTCGTAAACTAAACCAGAAACAGCAGTATATTTTATTTTGTTAACACTGTAAACTTGACAGCCTTTTAACCTATGCTTTTAACCCAAACCACCTACTGGTTAAAGCACGTTATTACACGTTTAGAGTAATTGCAATGCAGGAAGATTGTGTTGCTTTTTAATGACTGTTTAAAATGCCTTTTTCTTAATGTCTTTCATTTTTGTAACGCACTTTTGAATGCGTTATATTTTATGAAAACATTCAAATATTAAGAGTACATAGTGGGAAAAGTAGAAGGTCAATTATATAAATATAGAATAGAAAATATCAAGAAGATACTCAAATGATATCTAGAGTAAAACAGTTTAGTGCCTGATAGGAGGATGTGCTAACTAATAAGGCTTTATTTAAAGAAATGTGCAGAATACGACAGTGTAATGGTGGAAGTAAGTATACACACATTGATAGATGTCTTGTAATGCACTGTTGAGGAACCTGTGACCCAAGTTGTTCATTCATTGCATAACTACATTGTTGTGTATATGATATGTCAATAAACCTTAGAAAATCTTGAAATCTTGAAAGGGATGTGCAAAATAGCAATTATATACAGTCTTTAATGAACTATTAGAGAATAACGAGTAATGAATATGCTTTAAACGGATCTGCAGATAAATATTTAGTCTTCTCAAGCAACCAACTATCAAATATCTCGCCTGATTGTTGGCACTTGACAATCACCTTCACTGAATTTCACTCAGGTGTAACTAAAGTCTGATTTAAGGGTTGTTTATATTTCACATCATTAATCCAAATCTGTAAAGTAACTAAAATAAATGTAGTGGATTAAAAATACCAGGTTAACCTTAAAGAAAGCCCTCAGGATTATAAAAGAGCACCATCACCCCAGCCACAAACGGTTCTGTCTGCTGCAGTCTGGCAGGCGGTACCACAGCATCCGGACTAAAACCACCAGACACAGAGACAGCTTCATCCCACAGGCCAGAAGACTATTAAACACCTGAATTTAGAAATAACATTCATCTGGCTGCTACTTAGAAATTATTTATCTAATATATCATATTCCAATCACTTGTATATAGACTCTTATTGCACTATTTCACTATTTTTTCTGTGCATCTGTTTTATTGCGTAGCACTGTTGGAGGAGCCTGTGACCTAAGGGGGGGAGGGGGGTAGGACACGTTCGATTCCTGTTTTGAATAGTGTGCCGTCGATGGGTTTCATTCCATTTCAAAGTCCTTTTGGACGCTCTGTGTAAACGTCGCGCATCCAATCACAGAGGTTGAGGACTGATCACGGGGTTTGTCAAGCTAAGCACATGGTGTAGTCCCAAACGATAGCTGAGGATTCTGGGTAGTGTAGTGTCTTCTGCCGTCCAAAAACTCCGAAAATATATTTGTTTCTCCGAATCGAAGGGGGAAAATACAAAAGCATTGCACACAATTCAAACCAATCAATGTTGTGTAATTAAGGACAATTTGGTGTTTTTTTAGTCGATGAGTAGTGCAGATATCACTGTAAAACCAATCGACAGTAAGGAGAATAGGCTACTTACTTCCGGGTGTAAAATTCTCCGTTATCCAATGGGAATGGACGCTCGTAATACAATACAGGGGACATGATCATTATCTTTTAAATAACGTTAACTGAAGGGAACAATCTATTTGACACAGCTGAAGCTCTGGCCTTCCTTAAAAACAAACTAATTTAATAAAATTAACAGTTGCATTACACACAATGCACGTTGTAGAAATGCGTGTGTGCACCACGACAAAGGAGCCTCATTCACTTTACATTGGGGTTGTTTGCGTGGTGCCGACACGCAAATGTAACAAAGTTCGTCACTCCACCACGCATTGTGGTGTTAAGGAGTCGTGGTGGAGTCACGCATTCTGGTGAGATCAGGTTGCATGGCTGCCACTGAGGGACTTCCGGGTCATTTCACTCCGTTAGGAAGGTTCCTAAGCTAAATGGACTGGTTATACGAGACCCTTAACCCTAACGGAGCTTACACACGGCGGCGTGCGTTGAAGCGTCAATGCTTCTGCCCATTCACTTTGAATGGGGTGACGTCACACTTTGCCAAATTGCATTGTGGGAGCAAAGCGTAGCTTCAAAAAGTAGAGCAATGTTCTACTTTTTAAGCTTAGACGGAAGCGTCAGTCAATCGAATCATATGCCAGTACAAGCTCTAGCCAATCAAACCGTGTGCTTGTGTGTCCGGGGCGGGAGATTCATGTGAGTGGTTGTTGGTCGAGCGTCAGACACGCCCGCCGGCAAGCTTCAACGCACGCCGCCGTGTGTAAGCTCCGTAAGGGCCACACTACCTAACAGAAGGCTACTTTCAATGCTATGTCTCCAGGCTTTAATGTTCAAAAAGCTCTTTATTTTTCTCATACTGTCTGTGCTGCAGCACCTCTTTTCACCCTCTGTCTGAAACCAGAGCCCAGTCTGCTCTGATTGGATAGCTGTCCGGCTCTGTTCTGATTGGTCATACTCTAAGAGATGTCCCGCCCCTTGTTCCATTACATTAAATGTGTTGAGCGCTAGCCAATAGAAGAGCGAGTGATACATAGTGATGTCACTATGTTATGGAAGTCTGTAATAAGACTTTATACAAATTAATTAGGTTGCAACCACGTGTTTTAATCACAATGCTTGTAAGAAAGAGACGGGCAGAGTGAACTGAAGTGTATTCAAAGGCTGGTTCATAAAAAATTGCATCAGCTTGCTACATAATTATAGTCTCTACTACAACATTAAAGTTACATAATGCATGCATGTATCGATGGAATGGTCATAAATTAAGGGAAAGCAAGCTGTTCTGTCTTCAGTTATTTACTGATATTTGTATTCATTTTCCGTTTTAGCCACCTAAAAGACTTTCAGCGACTGGAATTGCACTAGAAAACAGAAGGACTATTGTATCACTCACGGTTTTCTACCAGGTTGCCAGTGGCGGCCGGCCCATAGGGGCGCCGCCCCACCTCTTCCCACATACAAAATAAAAATATATTTTTTTATTTTATTTTTATTTTTAATAAACAAGGTAAATATTATAAAATTGGTATCGGTAAAATGTATAATCTACAATAAAATCTCGTTGTTAAATTGTGTTACGACGATGTCTAAAGTTACTGATAAGTCACATGTTTCCTGCCTGGCCTTGCCCATGTGTCATTAAGAAATTAAGAAATTAAGATGAACCTTTATTAATCCCCGAGGGGAAATTCAGTTGTACAAAGCAGCAACAGGGTAAGCGTGAAAAAAAAACAGTACAGCAAAGATTCACACAGATCAATAACATCTAAAATAAATAATTACCTTTATATATACAGTCTATGGTCATTACCCTCTCTCGTCTGGGCGGTAAGAAAGGAGCCCTCAACCAGTGCAGCAGCAGCCACTAGCAGCTGACTGTTGCTATCTGTAAACTATGATGCCGAAACATAATTTCAGCCAATCAGCGTCGTCAAATCTGATGATCACCGGGCGACAATGTCAGCGCCCGGTCCAGTCTGTGAGTAGTTTGGACACTAGTGACTCGTATCCGGTGGGGTGACGCAGTACGGCAGTAGTTGATGATGGCTTCATGTGCAGGTGGAGACCCCGCCCAATTCCGTTCAAGAGCTAATCTCCAATCCTTTCGAAAGGAGAAGTTTGGGAGACAAACTGTTGCTTAAAGACCTTGGACTGGACCAACCCGATTTGTAAATATCGCAGCAAGCTCGTGAAAAAGACAAAACGTATCAACGAGGCTTCTCACGTAGCTGGTACACCAGAAAGGCATGGCTAGCTGGATGCAAACAGGTAAATGCTGTCTTTTGTTTCCCATGCTTGCTCTTCAAACAGCCGGGGACAGATACGATCTGTTCAGAAACTAGACAAAAGTTAAACAAGTACAAACCACAGACTGCCTGTGTCATGGAGAATACAGTCGCTGGTTTATTTATGTCTGTAGGCCGTTGTTGTGAGTGTGGACGGTCGGAGCATATATAACGTTAGCTTAGCCAAGCTCCATTTAGAAAACACGCATTTTAAAAAGGGTTTTTCGCCTGCCGTCTGTCTGCAGACTTGTCAAAGCGTTAATTCAGTATGTTGTTAATTCGGCATTATTTTGAACCGTGTATTACAATTTAAATCACGGTCAAATATGTTCATCTGGTTGTAGTTGTAGCCCCCTTGCCAGCGATTCTCTCTCTAGTTTAGCATACTCAGCCCGACTCAGCCTGGTTGTTAGTGGCCCTAGAACCACGATGTTATGGGGCCAGAAAAACTGTGAATTAGGACCCGCTAGCCGGTACTAGGCCAAGTGGAAACGCAACCAAAAACGGGCCCCGCACGGCTCGGCACGCTTAAAGCGAGCTCCGTGCTGCACTGGAAACGCGCCATTACATCACGAGAAGTCCTAATTTAAGGGGTAATTTCTCCCAAAAAAAAATGTTTTACTCACTATATCAACAGCCCCACCAAAAATATTTTCCACCAGCCGCCACTGCAGGTTGCTGAAGCGCTTTTCAATTTGAACCGGAGAAGCCCTATGGAAAAAACACACTTTCAACAGCCTGCAATCTCACTCTTTCATTCCGAGCTCCAGACCACAGGTGAGGATTGGAATGAAGATTGATGATTGACCTGGGAGTTTGGATTTGTGACTCAGCTCTTTACTGTCACGGCCCGGCGCAGACCTGCTTTACCACTGTTTGATCTCACTTCTGATCCCGTCTCTATCCTCTACGTATAACAACTTACCTTGGGCAGAGATATGAGGACAGCTTAGTCACATCACTGCATCGTGAGGAAAAGCACGGCTTCCCCCGGGAAAGGAATATCCTTTATAGGGATTTTAAAGCACAGCTGTTGGGATGAATCTGGGTTAAGCAGAAGTTATGTTAAACTAACCCTCAGCACACTTCAGGTAGTGTTTTATAATTCATTGTAATGGGTTTGAATGCTTAGGATCATTGGATGGGTGGAAGTCGGCGGGTGTAATGGACGGACAAATCAGTGATCCCAAAGAGAAAAGCATTTGGGAGTCCTGTCTTCTCAAGAACCCCGGGGGCCTCTGTAGAAAAAGGACAGAGTGATTTGAGAGAGGGAGAAGGAAGAAATGGAGACTGGGAAGGAAATGGCGTAAAACTGTAATAGGACGATTCTCCGGCCTGCTTCATATTAACATGTGCTGTTGTAATTAGAGGTGTAGACGAAAAAACACACTTGGAGAGGTTTTTTTTTAGATAAAATGTATAGCCTTCAAAAGCAACATTTATCTGCCTTCTCAGGCCTGGTGCTGCTCTTTCACCCACAAAAGGAAAAATCCCCCTCCAATCAATCAATTAATTAATCAATGTTTATTTATATAGCCCAATATCACAAATGTTACATTTGTCTCAGTGGACTTCACAGTTTGTACAGAATATCAGTATGACAATACGACACCCTCTGTCCTTAGACCCTCTGTCCTCAGACCCTCACATTGTACAAGGAAAAACTTCCGGAGAAAACCCACAGTTTAAAGGGAACATGGGAGAAACCTCAGGGAGAGCAACAGAGGAGGGATCCCTCTCCCAGGACAGACAGACGTGCAATAGATGCCGTGTGTAAATCGAAAAATAATAATAATTTGTCCAATGACATTTGAGACTCCACCAACTCATACAACACTCACGCTCTTGCAATGTGTTGCGCTACAAGACATTGCTGTTAATTCTGAGGAGTGTAATTTCTATACTAAAGTCTGTGCAAATCCACAAGTACATATTAAGATTTATTTTCTGGATAATAAGAAACCTACCCATGATAGTGGATGAGAAGTGTAAATCAACAAAGTCAGAATTAATCCTCTAGGGACAATGATTTGGCAACATTTCATAATTTTAACAGTTTTGTTCAAATGAATTTGCACCAAAAACCTCATGGTGGCACCAACAAAAGTCAGCGGATACACAAATTAATTAGTATTTAACCTTCGGGGACCATGCATGTTTGACCAAATGTTTTAGCAGTCCTTTTAACAATTTTGAGACATGTAGCATATCCCCAAAAATGTCAACCCTGGCACCAAAAGAAAAGTCTTTGGATGAAGAAAGTCATTATATATATTATTAGAATGTATCCTCTGGGGACTATGATTGTCACTGCCAAATTCAATGACCACCCACTCAATATTATTTGACGATATCTCAGTCTGATCAATGTGATGCTTATAGCCACACAACTAGCATAGCTGGAACCCCCCCCCATCCACAGGCCGGACCTGGAGACACAAATGAATGGGCTAAAAACAAACCATAGGCTACACCATGTTTTACCCTAAGCATAAGCTCCTGCAATTAAATGAAATTAAAACACAGCAAGGCTTAACCTTGCTGCTTGTTTTGGTGCCCTCCTTCACGACAGAGCAATATGATTCATATAAAACAGAACGGTGTTAACTCTAAACACATAAACTAAATGCCAAGTAGAGGCCAAAGCAAAAATGTGCCGATCAGGGCTGTCAGCTTTTATTCTCTCAGCACTTTTTGATATCAAACCGTTCATTATTTGTTGCTCAAGGGTCACTGCGTTCTGATGACAAGGTCAATATCCTGAACCTGAGGAGAGGAGTCAGATGGGAGTGGATTTATATGTGTGTGTGTGTGTGTGTGTGTGTGTGTGTGTGTGTGTGTGTGTGTGTGTGTGTGTGTGTGTGTGTGTGTGTGTGTGTGTGTGTGTGTGTGTGTGTGTGTGTGTGTGTGTGTGTGTGTGTGTGTGTGTGTGTGTGTTTGTCATTATTACATTGTGTGGCCATGCATCAGACAGCCCAGTCACGCCGTGGGGTCCAATTTTTTTGTGGGGTCCAAAACCCTGGACCCCAGAAATGTTACCTCATATTCATTAAAATTAAGGTCAGAACTATGCCCAGTGAAGTTTTCAGGGTTGTCCCCAAAAATCACTTTTACCGATTTAGTGTGTATAAGTGTGCTAACAGGAGGTAACTCAGTATCGGCCACTACTGGCCAAGGCAGGTACTGCATCCCACACACACATTCCATTCTCCACACACACTTTGCTGAACTGCGCATGTGCAAGCAGCCATCTTCCAACATATGTAGCGGTTTGATTAGCTGGTAGCACTTAGCTCCTTAGCTTAGTGTCTTTAATGAAATACAAAATTCAAAACACAAATGTATACATTTTTGGTGAGTTTGACTTGTGTTGTCACAATAACAAGCAATGAATCATTAATCATTAATTAGGTAAATAACAAATATAAAAAGATTTGAGAGATTACAGACTACAGCTGTTGTTAGCATAAATGCTAACTTAAACTGCACTGTAACTTTTATCCATGTATTTTTTCTTTTAATGTTTATTTTATTAGCTTTTCTTTTTTAATGCTTAATGTCTTTCATTTTTTGTAAAGCACTTTGAATTGCCTTGTGTTGAAAAGTACTATATAATAAACTTGCCTTGCCTTAACATTGAAAATGCCATAGACAAGCTAAACATTTATGTTCTAAGAGTGCTCAGATCTTGTGCTTGAGTAAAAGAGTACTCAGATATTGCACTTGTCACCTTTTGCATACCTGATGAGTTTGCATCCCTGTATATGTATATATATATATATATGTATATATATATGTGTATATGTATATATATATATGTATATATATATGTATGTATATGTATATATATATGTATGTATATGTGTA